>NC_043766.1:3391782-3551782 GCF_902148845.1 Salarias fasciatus | reverse complement strand
TTTCTTATGTAAAAGATCGATATCATCTTTCTCATGTAAACTCCAATAACTCCGTCTGCTCTGAGGCGCAGTTCGGCCGTTTAACTAAGGAAAGGGAAAGGCATCCTACACAATGTGTTTCTGAACGTTTTACAGTGATTGTGTGAATATCTTCCAAACTCCGAGCAGCTCATTTTAGACCATCGCTGTGGAAAAACCTAAAGCTCCTGTGAGTAAGAACTTTTACTGCTTTTCCACCGAGTTTCCTCCACAGCTACTATCAGGAGTGACATTTAAGATCAGCCATTTGAACCCGTTAACGGGCATGGCCTGGGCTGACTGGGTTAACACAATGCAGACCGTGATCTGGGAGCGCCAGCCTTGTTATGTGAGGTGGGACAAGCCAGGCGCTTCAGCAGCTCCTTTTGTTTTCCTGCAAAGGAGGAAATGGCCACATTCCTCGCATTACCATGTGCATGGGGTCTGACGGAGCCTCCCCTCCGCTGTTTTACTGGGGACGACAGGAGGGCAACCAGCATCCACTGACATGTTCCTTTAACGGGGGGTTCTCCAGTGAATGACCCCTCTGCATGGCTGTCCCATTTCATAACCTCAAGCCTGCCCCGAGCGGACAATAGCCATGAATGACTTATGGGCGCAGGAAAAAAAACAGTGAGCTGAATATAGAGAAGTGGTTCAAATTAAATCTGATGCTTGTTTGCTGTTACTGAAATTTAACACCGAGATTACAATGAGTTAAAATATGCTGGAGGGATGAGTAGGTGTAATTTCTGAGCACCGCAGGTGGAGAAGTCTTGCTTCACCTCACGGACGAAAGAGTGTCAGCACCCTTATTTGAGGGATGTGGAACAACTGGGGGTGCAAACCATCTGACATGAATATGACTTGCTGGTCAAGAAACAATATCTGGCACCTGGCGATCTGAGAAATTCCTCACTTCGCCGTAGAGGTAAACAAGTGACACAGAGCGAGTGAGGAACTCTAAACAGGACTCCGCCTGCGGGTGATGCTGTTTACAGATAAGGCAAGAACACATATTTTCCTGGCGTCTCGCTGCTCTTAAAGAAGCTTTCGCCTCAGAATGGCTGCGATGGGATTCAAGTTCACTTTGCTGAGTTTCATTCTTCACACTCCCAATGTGATAGAAACGCTTTTCTTAAGATTTTAAATTTTCTATTAGCTGGTGCAATTATGCCCAACGGTAACATACAGCTTAGTCAAGCAACGCAGCAGTGAACTGTTCCATTTACAGATGTTGGCTGATGTTTCATCCCTTCTGTGATCTACCTCAAGACAAAACTGATGTGATTTGTAGTTACAGCAAGAAATGCACTGAGGGACTTTAAACCCCGTGTATTTTAATGGGTAATCATGACGTTTTATGAAGTACAACATCTATTAAACTGAAAAGTACTTTTTTGTTTTAGCAGATAACAATGTTTAGTTAAAAAAAAAACCAGTTCTGGGCCTTTTAGAAATGGTTTAGAAAAAATATGATATCAAAAATTTAACTACAAATAACACAACTGAACAGAAACTCAGCAGATTGGACTAAAACATGAACCAATCAGTCTTTGATAATACGGCTATACGTTATTTAGTGCATAATATTAGGAGCAGCACAGAGTAGAAGACATTTTTCATCAGGATGAAAACACCCATCTATCTTCAGCAAAGCTTCATCGAGCCGGTCGGGTTAACGTTGTGCGAAGGCAGGATGGAGGGGGACAGATAACACACGTGCACACTTTTGGACGATTTAAGCCCTGTTTACGAAACAACATTCAACTGGAAAAAAACAAGCCAAAACATTGGGGTGATTTTCTGAGTGTGTTTTCAGGCTTCAGGATAACATTCACCATTCACACAGTGAAACACCGATGTTTGCACACCATGCTGCTGGTTTGTGCTTCGGCTACACGTGCACAAAGCTGTAAACATTCAACCTCCTTGAGACTGTCTTCCATCGTCACATTGGCCCTGATGTATATGAACAATGACTCCACATTTGATCCATATGAGGATGTAAAGACTTTACTGGAGAAACTCTCCAGAATCCACCCTTATTATTCTTGTTGAACTATTTGTTGATGTGCAGATGGATCATTTATTGTGATCGTAGTGAAAATAGAGCACACCATTTCAGAAAAGTTGTGTCTTGCAGGTGAACCTATAAATGAAGATCTGCATGATTCCAAAATGTTGCACTCAAGAAATCGTTTATATATATATATATATATATATATATATATATATATATATATATATATATATATATATATATATATATATATATGTATATATATGTATATATATATAAAAGGTGCTGTTGTCCTGTGAAAAGGACCTCAGACTAAAATCATCAGCAGTGGAAGGAAACTAAAGCACAAAGGGAGAACATGCAAAGTCCAATTCAGACTCAAATCCTCAACCTTCTCATGATAAAACAGAGTTTTCTTTGTAATGTACATTTATCCCAGTGTCGTTTTTGGCTTCCATTGTGTGTGTTATAGTCACTTGAATGTAAACTTTTTTCTTTGAAATAACTGGTAGTGGTTTGTTACTCATAGCAAGTTAAGCTAATTTACCTGAAATCCAAACAAACTCATCAACACAGCATCATCAGCGAGTTTTGTTTTTATGTTTCTTATTGTATTTCATCTTGCACTTTATGTATTTTAGGTTTTTATGACCACTGGTTCAGTTGTAGCTGTTTTTAAAGTGCTCTATAAATAAAATGTAGTTGAACTGAGCTCATTATTTCCCACACAGAGGCCTTTGCATCGGTATAACTTGATCAATAAACCCCCCATGTCCTGCCATTCCTACAGAGCTTTATGGAAACTGTTTGTCCTGCTCTGCCCTTATAAACTAGAACATCGCAAACACAAAAAAATGTGTTTTTGGTATTTTAACCTGCTCCACTCAGCGCCGTCCTGCTGTACGGTGTCTCAGGAGTAGTCATGTCTCAGTGAGACAGTGACAAAGTGTTAAGAAAGCCTCATAAAACATGAATGAATGAATCATTAAACTCAAAAGGGACCATATAACATGAAGGTTGGTCTTTGATTCTCTGACACATTTCAGCTTTTAACACACCGCAAATCATTCTTTCTGAAACATCTAAAACTGACCAGAAGAAATGAGTCAGTTTGAAGCTGATGAGATGCTTCATCTCCTGTAAACTGAAACGGAAAACAAAGGCAACAGAAGAGTTTTTCACTGGGAACCAAGAACTTTAAACAGTGCTTGTACCAAAGCTTTTGTACACTGCAAATTTTCCAGTATTGAATTAACTCTGAAAGTGTTGAGTGGTCTCATATATACACTGTTGTAGTGTTAAATCTAAGTGTTAAGATATACACTTTAAAGTGTTCATTCTAAGAATTAACACTGTATAGAGTTAAATAGGAACACTTGTCAACAGAGAGGAATATTAATATAACTCCACAGAGTGTCAGCATTAGAAAATTAACACGGGTCAGTGTTGAGATTTTAACACTACAAAAGTGTATATATGAGACCACTCTTTAACACTTGCAGAGTTAATTCAACACTGGAAAATTTGCTGTGTACTGGTGATGAGTTTTTAAGACTTCACTGCCAAAAACAAACAATAATGTTATTCTAGCAGCACTGATTTGATTGTTTTTTTTTTTTCTTTTCCTGCTTATGATTGAATCTTAAACTGGAGTGTGTGGGCCTGTTGAGTGTGCTCGGCTTAATGTTTGGGGTGTTGACGAGCGGCTCTGGGCCATCTGCCTCAGCCAGGGGTCAGAGTGCAGCGGCTGCGGTGATAGTTATCTGTGCAGCTACATCAACATCCTGCCGTCTCATTTGCCTAAACAATCCATTCTGGGCTGCGCAGTATTGATCAAGATTCTCCCGATGGCCACAACTGACAAACACCAGGTGGTTAAAAACCGAGGCCAGACGGCAGGTGTTTCCATTCATACCTGATCCGTTTGAATTTGCGCTGTGGCTAAGCACCTTAAAAAGCCACCTTCAAATGCGTGTTCCAGCAGTCCATTGTCCGTTGCTGTATTCCTCACAAAAGGAGCTTTCAAGTCAAGTCCTGAGTCACATCAGCACAATTAAACCGCTGTGTGTAAACCGAAAGTTTAATGCATGTTTATACCGTAGTAATAATATTAAGTAACTGCAAATCAAGACATGAGCCAGACTTACAGGTCCACAGGTACCCGACTGATCAGTCGGCCTTTGTTTAGGGAAAATACCCGCTACCAATATGACATTTGAGGTGTGTAAATACCCAGAACAGCTGATGCTCAAACATTCCTCGTCTTTGCTGGTGCAGAAACCTTTGGAAGATGCTGAGCTCAATTTAACCGTTTCAGGGAAACAGGCGATGTGTGTTTGCCTCACAACACAGACCTTGTGTCAACAGACAACATTCGCTCCTCTCCTCACTGCTTGACTGATCCGTTAGAATGTTGCCTAATGTTTACTGACTAAATTATAACAATAGTAATTTAAAGAAAAACCTGAAGATTGAGAAATTTGCCATACGCTAACTTCTAGTAAAATAAAAGGAGCACCTTTTGTGCACATGATTTTCACACTTGTGTCTAGAAACAAAGCCGGGGATTGAGGAAGGTATCACCCACAGGGCTGCAGGCAGAGAGGCAGATGTTTTGGGGAAACAAAGGGCAGCAAAGGGTATCTCCTGCCTTCCAGCTTAGAGGCAGATGCACCTGTCAGCCCCCGCACCATATGGACTCCTGCAGGGAGAATACAGAGTATACACAACAGAAAGCAGGCGCAGCGTACAGTCAGCAGCCCCGAGACACAAAGGGAAAGTTGTGAAACTTGAAATCAACCACCTGTTTTTCACACAGAGATGTCCTATTCAAGTGCAATCTTCCCTTTCTCTGCTGCAAATCCTTAAAGCCATGAGGCAGCAGCCCGGTGGACGAGCCATTTAATGCAGCCTGCTCTCAGCTCGCACCAGAAACTTTTATGAAAATTTTATGAAAATAACCTGCATTCGTGGGTCTAAAATGACTCTCACAGCAAGTCTGAAGAGTGAATGTTGCATACGATTAGTACGTGCTCGCTTTTCCAGTCCCCACCCCCACCTCCGCCGTCCACGCAGGAACCAGTACAGCCACTTTAGGAGCAGATGGCTGGAGGTGAAGCCATCACTTCCCGTCCAACAGAGCCGTGTGGAACGGCGAGCCCTCAATCTGCCCGTCTGGCCGCAAGGGGAGATTGATGCCTCTGTGCCCGAAGCCCACTGAGCCCCTGGACGGGCAGGGAGCAGGTGGCGGCCGCGGAGGCTGAACAGCCCAGCTCACCGCTGTGTGGCTGGGAGGGAAGAGTTCAACACCCCGCTCAGGAAGCTGTCAGACAACAGGTGAACAGTCACTCAACGTTCAAAAAGTAGAGGAAATATCAACAAGAAAGACAAATTCCCCAAAGTGAAGACAAAATGTCAACTTTAAAGACAAAATACATAAAGTGGATTAAAATATCAAGATAAACAACTTGATTATAAAGAGAAAAAGTCAAGAATCTCCATGAAAACAAGTCAATGAAGTGATCAACACAATTTCGATATTTATAAACTACCACTGCGGTTGAATACATATAGTTTTATTAACCTGTAAACGTCCTCAGAACGGGATTGTCTGATATCAGCAGGTTTCTTTCTCCTTAATGTTGATGACTGCAATTAAAAACACTGGCTGATTTTCTCTCTTTTTCCTGACCTTATACTAAATTAGGCCCATTGGGACTCAGGATAGCACGGTGTCGTGCTGTTTAATACTTTGTAGGTGAGTTAAGATCTGAGCTCAGGCAGAAAAACAATGTGGGACAGCGCCATGGCAGCGAACTGCGTTACCAGAACTAAATGAGGCTGACAAGTGTAAATTTTGCTCCACGTTTCCCGTCAGACTAATTTAAAGAATTATTGAACAATATTGTCAAAATGTTTCTGTTCCAAAGTAACAAAAATGCTTTAGAATTGCGCTCACTTACAATGACGTTTAAGAAAAAAGCACCTGGTTGTGATTAGCTGTCTTTCAGATTCATTCTTTTACAAACTCTTGCAAAAATGAAAAAGTTCACTGAAAAAGTTCACTGAGCCACACACACTTTCATACATTCATATCTGCTGCTCATTTGGAGTCACTGTTTGGATCTTAGGTTTTCATAGAAAGAACATGCAAACTCCACAAGGAAATGTCTCTCTTTCCTGTGAGTTGACTTTGTGAGCCACTGCATCTCCGCGGCACTAAAAATTCACTTATAATCTTTATTTATTTATCGGCAGATCAGACTCTAATGTTGAGAAACATGCACAAAAGAACAATAACGACATGCGAGGGTGTGTAGCCAGAGAATGTAAACAGCGTGTTCGCGTCCAGCAGCCCCGCCAGGGTAAAATTAAGATTATTCATTTCACTTGTGTCTGAGTCAGGAAACACTTTCTCCAGACACTACGGAGATGGCATAAATCGGCCCCAGAAATCCAAAGAAACATCCGTAATTTTAGAAAGGAATGTCACATTCCTTTTCAGTTGACTGAGCCCAGTCTTCCAGAGCGCCTCCTATCAGGAAGTGCTGCACAATGGGAGCAAATTGCCAGAAACACAAAGTCAGACATTTGGGACAGAGGTGGGGGGCAGACAGAGGAAACTGTGTCAGCTCTCATACAATAACCTTTACTGCCATAGAAACATTCAATAATAAATATATACAGCAGATATGTGTGTGTCTGTCAGTCAAAAGCAGATGTTCTTTATTAAATGAAAGCAATTGTTAAACAAAATGTGACATTATATTTATTAAAGAAAAGAGTTTCAGAGGTTATCATTTGGTTTTTAGTGGTGTAATAATACTGGCAACACTTCCTCACATTGAAATGAACAAGTCAATACGCATTCAGTTCACAATCAGCCCGAACAGACCACTGCAAGCTGGATGTCTTCAGCTTGTCTTTGATCAAATAAAGACCACAATGCACCATTCAAGCACCGTCACTTAGGCGCCTTCACAAACAGACATACGCCCGCATTTTCACACAAATAAAGTCTTTGAGCTAATTACTCCGCAGGTGTAAGTGCCTCCATTCTTCTCCCTTCTCACAGGGAGTGGAGGCTGCATGAAAAGGCTGTTGTCAGGAAGATGAATCCACCAGAACCAGAGCCATGTGTTTATCAGTCCAGGTCGGCACTTTACAAACACACAGACATATTCAATGTACTGATAGAATGATATCAAGCGCATATGCTCAAGTATCTGTCCACAAATTAAATAAAACTAAAAAATGATGGCTTATTAATTTTCTTTTTTAAATTTTGACTGCAAGAGCATATATAGATCAATCCTCAACCGATTCTTTCTTTTTTGGAGGGGAGATATTAAGCTGTAAAAAATAAATAATAAGGTAAATAGTTCAATCAGCAGAAACATTTCGTGAAAGACAGTCTTCTATTCGTTCTCTGGAGCGAGCTAAATGTAAATAAAAGGAAAATTGTCCTACTTTAAAGAACACGGCCACGGTTCAGTTTGTGCACTATGATCACCAACAGTGCTGTAATAATGCTGATTATCACAATTTGATAGTATGAACTGAAAAACTGGGATATTGGAGGATAAACGATAACTCAACTACATTGCTGAAACCCATCTGGCTCTTCTGAACACATCCACTTTTAAGAAGACATACTGGAAATGACACTGAGGTAAGAAAAAAATAGAATAGAATAGCGACCTAGCAATGTTCTAGCATGGACATCTTCTATTCAGTCATTTAATCAGTCAGTGTCCACATTATCAACGAGTGCCACATCAGCAGAAAGCTTTGCTGAATACAGCTTTTGCTAAATAAACATCAGGAGGCTTGCTGCGATAACCTCCATCTCCAGATGGTTGGAGGGAAAAGGGAGCCAGAGGAGGAACGGGGTCAGACGTCAGGAATGAGGAAGTCCCACCCTGGCCCCGGCAGATAGGGGACAGGAAGCAAAGCGATTTGCATACAGATTCACCCTGGATGGTGCAGCATGTGCAGCCCGGGGTGAGCGTGTTAAGAGCGTGGGAGGAGACCTGCGGACCGCTGATTGTGCCTTGTCAGGTGGTTGTTACGCGCTTGATGACCTCCACAGCTTGTGGCTGGAGCAACAGGTGGGCAAAGATAAGGAGGAAGCGTTCCAATTCAGGGTGGCCGTTCATCCTGAACGGCTCTGCCACACGTTACGGAAACTTAGTCTGAAAAGGGGAGAAAATATATAAAACACTTTGGTTTGTTCTCGCTGTTTACCAGATACATCTGTGCTTCTTCCAAAAACCTTGTATAAATAAAGACGCATGTCAAAAATACTTGCGTAATGCGGTGACACTGAAATATACAGGAGCATCAGATTAATCATACAAATGAATGTCTTGCAGTGCATGACTTTAAACACCTCTAACAATCACACATCGTAACTCAGATCATGTTTGCGTAATGAATGCCACTCATTCTTGGCCTGTCTGTGCATATTTCACAGTTCTGAGAAGAAGCTCAGGGACTCAGGTCCGTGAACGCTGCGGCTACTTCTGCAAAAACACACCACAATCAGTTTGAGTTGGAACCATGTGAAATCCAGCGTGAGGCCTGTGACAAAATCCAGCGTGAGGCCTGTGACATATAAATACTAAGCAAAGCAGGACGTCATGAACAGATGGCAACAGGGCAACTCCACAGTACAGACACCAAAGTATAAGACAAACCAAAGCAACGAGGACGTCTGGCAACATGAGTGATTTAGAAAATGTAAGAAACTTGAGATGAGGGTGGGTCTGGAGCTACTATCACGCTGTGGCGCAATTATGAAATCTGACCAACGCAAATGTGTTAACCAGTGTCACGAAATTCAACAGGAGGTGAAACTCTATCATTCAAGTTTTTATTAACATTTTCAATTTTTCAATAAACAAACCCCCCCAAAAAAGAAAAACACTTATATATATATATATATATATATATATATATATATATATATATATATATATATATATATATATATATATATATATATATATATATATATATATATATATAAGGCACTGATGGGATTGGTAAGTCAGTCAATTTTTCCAAATTTTTGATAACCTCCCACCAAAATGGAAAAACCATAGGACATTCCCAAAGACAGTAAAGGTATGTTCCAGAATCTGTTCCATGTTTCTAACATGTATCGCTCTGTACCAGCCCCATTTTAAATAGCTTTGACGGTGTAAAATAATAGCAAAGAACAGTTTGTGTAATGAATAAATTTGCTCCTAGCATCTCTAGTTGCCAGCTCCACACCTCTTCGCCAATTTCAATATGTAAATCTTTTTGCCCGGTCAATCTTCGACCATCACATATTGTGCCTTTATTACTCAACAATGACATAAAGATATTATCTCTATACAGATTACCTATTTTATGCACCCCTTGTTCAAGCCATTTACACCACAAAAAAGGAGGTGACACTCTGGTCTTTCCTAAAGGTGGCATGCAACAGCACAAAAGCAAAAGATGCATCAGTTTCAGGACGGTTCCCCAGTAATGCTGTCTTCTCTTCCTGGGAGGAGATGCTTTGCTCTCTTCTCGTTTCTCACTGCTTTGTCTGCTGCACATGCTGGACAGCTTCTTGTGAATAAGCACCAGTCACCAGTCATGGTATTTTTGTGTATCTGTATTTTTCTTTGTGAAGAAACGGGTTGAACTGAATTACGTTACATCGATGCATGATATTCTCTTCTTACTCGTGTGTTTTTGATACCTGATCATTTTTTTGTGGGAAGAGTGCCACAAAGGAGCGTCTTCACCTTTTTGCACCAGTTTGGTCTGCTTTAAAAATGCAACTTGAAAGTGAATCAAACCAAATTAATGAGCAAAATGTTTCACTATTTCTCTGCCCAGTAAAACCAGGGACCGGAGCCATCCTGGAGGAAAAGCACCAGTACAGGAGTTCACAATGAGTTCTGATGTGTTAACCTTCTGAGAGGGCAGAAACGTTACAATGCAGAAACAGAGATTAGACCATAACACCTTCAGAGGCTGTTGATGAAAACTGTGGATATAAGTGCCATAATCATCGTGTGCATTTTTTTTTCTTTATAGTGTATAGTGTTTATGAATACAGTGATTGTGAAAGTTGGGAAGATTTTTAAAATGTAATGTCCTAAACCCATCACTGTGACCCTCCTCTACTTAAACCATCTCATTCGTGCTACAGTAAAATCCAGTACATCTGTAAATATAATAACATTTCTGCTTGTGCTGAATCAGCTCCGGAGGAGCGGCCGAGAAAACCCGGTGATTTACGGCGCGGTCGCCCCGCAGAGTGATCACCACAGGTGACGACAGTGTTCCCTGTGATCTCCGGCAACACTGACAATTTTATGGCTCGTGTAATTAAAGACTTAAACACACAAGCAACAAAGCTGAGTCAGCCATGAAAGGAAGAGAAGCTGGTATTTAAATTAGCTTTGAGGATTCCCATTGGGGTAGAACAGGGCCGTTTCAGAGCTCAGCGCACTGATGTGAACCTTGCTAATGTGGACTTTCGGACAGGGAAAGGTGAAGTAAGGGACATTACAGCAGGAGGAGGTCATGAGAGGTGTGGAGTCACAGGATTGGGTCCAGCGATTTCACACTTTGCACACGCTGTGGTGGGAACAGGGAGGAAGCTGGCAATCAGGGAACGAAAAGATAAGCACATTCACTGCTGCGAGACAATGATTCTGATAAAACTGGATCTTACCTCAAGTGGTAAAAGCTGGCTGAAAGGAATGAGGGTCATAAAACCAAGAGCCAACGCATCTGAGCTCTCATCTCTGCATCTGTTTCATTCAGAGACATACATTTATTAGCATATATTCTCCACGTATTGTGAAAAGAACTACACAGCTAACGACAGAACCTACCACCTTCCATCCTCCCTCAGTCGTTAGGTTTTTAGTTAACTGCAGAAAATGTGTATTTTCTGAAATAAAAAGTTCCTGAACTTCCTGTGATTTTCAGAAGTTTGTAGTAGACATATAAAACAAAACAGATTTAAGATCTCTTTTTGAAGTTGTGTAATATTGCAAACTTGTTTCAAAAGGTCAGAGCCATATTGGAGTTACTCTTTTTTAATTTGTAGTTATCTGCAGTAAAATACCAGCTGTTTATAGCTATATACCACTAAAACCTCTGGCAATGAAACAAAATCTAAAGAGAAGTCAGCGCTTTGAGAGCTTTATCTGGAAGAACCAGGGACTGACTCCAGTGGCCCACGACCCAGGATTAACCGGTATATAAGATGGAAGGATGGACTGAAACAATGGTTGACAAAACTAATTAATCTGTTATCTGGTGAGGAACAACTTTGGTGACAAACTTGAAGGAATATTTTGAATATTTTGAAAATACTGTGAGAGTAAAAGCCACATTAATGTCATAGAATAGAAGAAAAAAAGAATATAAATAATTAATCCCAGAGAGGCATTTTTGAAGCCGGAAGGAAATTCTTGAAACGTCTGAGTGGGATGAAAATTCAATCAGTGGTGGCGGTTCACAGCTTTCACCAGGCATGAAAACGAAACCATTCTCAGGAAAGTGAGGTGGCACTGGGGTTTCCGCACGCAGCCATAGCTTATCAAAGTCTGGAGGTTGTTGTATGACTTTTTATTAACTGATCCCACAATTAGGTTTATAACGGTGGCCGTGCTGATCGGCGGTGTCCTCCACGACTCTGGAGGAAAACATTGCTCTTGTTGTACGTCTACTGAGCATGTGCAGAACAGCTGTTTAGTTGTGCTTGGTCGTGGTGCATCTGCAGCTGTGGCCCGAGTGTTTTCAAAAAGTTGTGTTTTCACCTGTTTACACAGAGATTGAGTTGGACTGCTGCCACAGAGTTCCACTTTTCAGAAAGAGACTAAAACTAGAATTGTGTCTCAGAATCAAAAATATGCTTTGTACATCTCAAGGTGACTGATATTACGGTAGATTCAGGTTCTTGCCATCAATAAATGTTGGTATAAAACATTTTTAGGTCAGAAAGCTTGTATTATTTACAGAAACTTATGTTGGTCACTTCTTCAGAATATTGGGTAATTTTTAGAAAATCCATAAATATTTGCATCATTTTGTAGTATTTTTCAACCCTGGCTAATTTAGACTGTGAAAGAAGTGGCATACACTATCAAACAACTGACCTGAGTTCTTTGTGAAGCGAAAATAGTCAAATGTCTTTCAGCAGGACGACAGCCAAGCATTCAGCTAAACGAGCATTTCACGCCTTACGTTTCCATAGTGTCGTGGATAGATGAGACGTTTTTTAACCTCGGCGATGAGGACAGGCACCACGTCTTCAGGCATTCTTCCTGAAAAGACGTGTAAATGCAGACAGGGTCGGCTGTTTACTTCACGACAGCTGAAAGTATGTAAACCAGCTCTTTCCTTTCCCAGTGCATCAGCATAACCCCGGTCCCAGGGTGCTTGAGGGGCACAGATCCTAATCAGTTGTTTTGCATAGTTATTTTCCCCTTGGTACTTTCCTTTTCAGGCGTAGCCATATCAACCATATCACTACTATCAGTGACCGGCAAATACACAGTTTTTCATATATAAATAAATTAAAAAAAAAAAAAAAAAAAAAAACCTGGCAAGCCAAGTTTTAGGTTAATTATGTTGTTACAGATACAACATTATGAAAACAAAAAAATAATTGAGTGTGACGGTTAAAGTGCCTGGATCCCACTGTTTATATGTCAATGTTTGCTCCTAAATCCTGGAAAACAAAACACTGCATGAAGAAGGTCAGACTCAGTCAGACTTGTGCATGTCATTGCGTAAGACAGAGAGAAAGAATGGGGCTAGCTGGGGATGCAGGGGGAAATCTGCAAACTAATTACATGAGGTGATCCAAACAGATGCCCTCATTAGCCACAAATTAACCAGGAATGTGCTAAATAGTTTTTACATAAGAGAGTCCAACATCAAAGCAAACACACAGAAACACCGTCAGAGAATTCCTGTTCTGACTGGGCTGGAATTCAAGACAACGCTTGGTTTTTTTTCCAGCATCTTTTACATTTCGCTCTGGTCTTTGGGGCAACATGAGAAGGAATGTAGACCTATTTCGCCTCATGTTGTAATCCTGGCTCAATCGTTCCCAGATTTGGAAACTGATGGCTTTCTGATGAGGAGAAAACTGAATAATATATATTACCACAGATGAGTTTACATAAACATTTACAGCTGAAGATGTACAAAACTTAGCTCCTTCAAGCTACTGTATAATATTTGTTTTCCTGCTCTCATCACTTTGAACTAAAGAATTATGTTTATTTTTTCAATTTTCCTACACACTTCTTAACTACAGGTGACATTATAAAGAGCATTTTGAGCTGAAAATGTTACTTATTGAGTGCTTACTTAAAAAATAGAAATATCAAGACACTATTGGCTGGCTGGAATCAATCAAATCTGCTTGAAAGACGGCACATACGCAGCTGTACAGTGCATATACCTCTTTCTTAAGCTAACAAAAACCTAAAATGTAAGCAGAAGTTCACAGAAGGGTTTTGTAACGTCGTTTCATGTTGTGTTTTCTTGTGTTTGTCTCTACACAGAGTACCAATAATACCCAATCATACATATTGCCTCAATTACAAACAGAAATCACAATGGTTTCATTATGAAGATTTTGGTTCCTTAACCTCCGCATTCCTCATTCAGTGGCAGATATTTGTTCATCAAGTTTACGCAGAGCGCCACAGCCTTTTATTTCAAGAACCTTTAATCACTTTAACCTTTCCATGTTTGCACATTTTAGTCACTGCAGATATAAAAGTGGCAGACCGCGCCCTTACAATCTCCAGTGTCATAGAGGGATTTAGCAATGCTTTGACTGGGTGGTCCAAAGATGAACATAAGACAGAAGGTTGAGGCACTTTTAGAATCTGTCGAGTTCATGAGGAACCGAGGCCTTTAGATAAGAAATGAATCAGGAAAAAGTATTTGGAGAAAAAAAAAAAAAACCCTAAACAAAGTTGTTCACTTCAAATCTAAAAAGCAAAAAGGAAGCCCCTGGCTGATAACAGCCCCGAGGATCCACCCTCATCACAGTTTCCAGCACAATGCTCCACCTGCGGCTTTTACGGCCTTCAGAAACCGTCACAAACCGACTCTCTGTCTGCCTGCAGCTTTGTTCGGCCAGCTGCAGCCTGACACCGCTCATGAATGCAGCCGCCAACTGCAGCAAACAAAAAAGAATCACCTCATTTAGCATCTTCCAACAAGATCATAACCGTCTGCCTATTTTAGCACCAGCTCTCAGAGCCATTACATGAAGGTACAGCTTCTGTCAGGTCAGGTTACCTGCTGAAGAAAACCCAAATCCAACCTTTGATAGTAATCTCCCATTGTGAGCCTCGATAACCTGCGAAAATAACCATTCATTACCGACTGTATGAAGACAGTGTACCTCCTGTTTGTTGTGAGATTGAACTGGAGCAGTGAAGTTGACAGCCACACATATCTTAGAAAAAAGTAGATTGAGGACACAGCAGCAGATTCCGGAGATAATCTTTTCATTGTTTTTTTTTCACGTCATAAATCCACTTTGTTTAATCTGTACATGTAAAGAGTGCACTCTATTAATCATTATTTCATCTAACAATCGCCTCCATGTTAGAAGTTCTGACGTTAGGTCCCTGTCCACACAGATGATGAGAACGTAAACAGATGGAGGGGCAGGTGCTTCACATATCTGCTGCTGGCGAATCGACAGGGCTGCAATGGCTTTCTCTGTTTCTGCATAATGCACACTACCTAAACATTAACGAAACCTAAGTGAGCAAGTCCACAAGGTGTGGATTGGAGATCTGAGATCTAGTTAAAGGACTTCAGAGAAAAAGAAACTGTGGAAAAAACGCTTACAAGCAGCAGCAAGGACAAGAATGTGTATCCTAAGTGGGACAGTGGCGCAGAGATAAACACTCTTGTTATGTTTTCAAGGAATGAGTGTATTTTTCCGGGCCTTTCCCTCAACTCGGAGCAATCAGATATGAAGCCGCTCCTCTGTCCCTGCAGCATTCCAAGCATCCTGCAGCCAAACAGTCACACGGGGCAAGTCCGGCCTGAGACCTGCACCCACTCCCTGCGCACCCACCCTCAGGGACTCCACAACAATGAGACGCTCCCGTCATGTGAGGGAAGGGGCTCCAGCGAGAAGTGGGACAGGGACTCATGCGAGGAACGACAGGCATGTTCTCCGAGAATCAGTTGTGGACTGTGCAACAAAGAGCGGCATGCGGGTCACAGGAATTCTGGGAGAAGTGTTTTGAAGGAAGCTCAGCATGTGCCAATCACAGCACAACACTGATACAGAAGAACTATATTATACTGCTGCTATCTGCGTTTGTGACAGAGTTCTTCAATATTGAGCAGTTTGTTCTGTGAAAATAAATGAAAAATCCACATCTTTTGTGATTTTAATTACATATCAATTTCTGCACTGGTGATCTCTATATCATAATAACATTAATAATTTATCAGCACATACCCTACAGATCGTGTTGCAAAAATCTAGGGCACGTCTTACTGGTTACTGTTTTACTTTAGTTCAAAGATGAACGGATTAAATTTCATCAACAAAAAGTTTAGAGACCAAAACATCAATTATGGGTTTTTATGAACACAATGCGGATGACAAGACGATTTGTACAAATAACTCCATGCAGACAAGGAGCCACTCTTGTTAAGACAGTGCTGGTGTCTGATTCAGCTTCAGAGTACCTGCAGAGCAGATTGTTTTTCCGTACTTAAAATGTCCGTTACATT
This sequence comes from Salarias fasciatus, assembly GCF_902148845.1. Taxonomy (NCBI): domain Eukaryota; kingdom Metazoa; phylum Chordata; class Actinopteri; order Blenniiformes; family Blenniidae; genus Salarias; species Salarias fasciatus. The sequence continues at coordinate 3,535,953 of NC_043766.1, read as the reverse complement.
TGCAGATCACAGCAATAAAGATGCATCACAAAGTTACTGGATTGTAGACTTCCCCAAACGGTACAAAGTTATTGTCTCCTCAATCATACACACCTGCCAACTGTTAGCAAGAGGCAGGCCACAACCTGTAGCATGCCTCGTGCCTGCACACACCTGGGAACTATTCAAGTCACCAACGAGCCAAACAATCATGCTCTAGCGTTGTGTCTGTTAATGGGAGTATACACAAAAATCCACACATCTAACAAATAAATCAAAATAGAGACACATACACACAGTTCGGCAACTGCCACATTAACGTAGGGCCTTAACGTCCCAGACGTTTGTCCGTCCATCCATCCATCCATTCATCTTTTAAACCACTTCATAACAAGGTGCTGGAGCCGATCACAGCACCAACACACACGGGGCCATTCAGAGCCGAGTTAGCCTCATAGCCATGTTTTAAAGTGTGAGGAAACCAGAATTACATGAGCCAGCAGTGTTCACCAGCTTTCTACCGCATTCTGGAATGTTGCAGATGATCTGTGAAGATATGACGCGTGTTAAATCTGTAAAGCCCTGCTTGCACTTTCGTTTTGGCGTTTTTTGTTTCGAAAAGAATTAGTACTTGCATGGCAGCATTTAGAAAACAATATTAATTTCAACAGAAATTGCAGAAACGCTGCAGAAATAATGTTATTTTCATGGTTGGCCAGTAGTGGGCGCTGTTTTTGTAGTGAAACCACACCGTGCTTAACAATGGTGAATACATGAATTCATATGGACAGGCGACCAAGTTATGATTGGTTGCTATTACGGTGATCGTGAACTTCCACCTTGGGTACCGTTTCAAAATGTGGCTCCGAGCACCGTTGACGTCTAAACAGACACCACGATTGCAACGAAAGTGTTGGGTTTTCACTTGAAAATGTTGCGTAACAAGACCCTAACTCTTGATCAGGTTTCTGGGGGCAAAAGACAGAATGACTGCATGTTTGTCTCTATTCACAAACATGGACCAGGAATCTGGAGAAAGCCAGCATGTACTCACTCGCTGCACATTGCAGCGTCGTGACTCTATAGATTATAAGTCTCGACAACGATTAAAGCTACAAATGGTCCGGTTTGGCACGCAAGACGGTTATCTACTTCCACAGAAAATTATGTTGTTCGTCTGATAAGTCCCGACAGCAAACAAGTTCAACATTTTTTTTTAAGCAGATAAATGGTTTTAATCAATTAGTTCCAGAGAATCTGAGATATTCTTCTCTCTCGCTTTGCTAAAAATTCTTCTGGTGAGTCGATTCTGTCAACTACCAACCACCAGTGCCTTTGAGACATTCCCCAGAGATAAGCCCGCCGTCTACACAATCTTCACTCTTTATTCCCATGACAAGTTATGATCCTACAGATAAGCAAAATTCCTCAAACAAATACCTCAGATATATCAAGATGGGCTGACTGAGTGAAACAATATTCCCACTGAGAGTTCTCTAATTTACTGTTGTGTTTCTGCACTCAGGGTCAGAGCGGCGCTTCATTAAGACGTCCCGGTTTTGACAAGGCGTTCGGTGAGGTGTTGGACTGCAGAGGCATTCCTGTTAAATGACAGCAGCGGCTCCAAAGCCCAGGCGGGAACCTCTGAATACCTGCCGATTACTGGGTAACTGGAGAGTTTTTGCCTTGGCAGCTTCGTTGTAGTGGCATTGACGGTGATATGAGAACGTTTCACTGCTCCCTCTGCTGGTGGCTTGCAGTAGAGCAACGAAAGGCCCTCCAGTGTGGCTGAAACCTCAGCTATGTTAGCAGCTTGAGCTGTGCATTGTTCACACTTTGGCTTTATGTCTGGGAACATTCGTAGGGCCCACTTACAAAACTTCTTCATGTGCGAAAAAAATACCCTTTTTGGGTTTGTCAGACTTCTGACTGTCAGGCACAATTAAGCTATATCAAAATTATATTCTATTTGGCTATTTTACCCTCTCAAGGCAGAAATGTACCTTTATTTTTACTTACACTGAAGCGTGCTGTAACAAAAGACACTGTTTATTCATGAACTTAATATCATGACTCTGATGCAGCAGTAGGGAACAAATCTTCACTTGTGGAGACTTTAATATGTGAGTTTCTGAACTTTGAGCATCAAACGGCAAGAAGACAGCCTAAACATCAAGCTACTCTGAATCTGAAACACTCTCTGCCCCGGAGCTTGCTAAATGCCTGCTGCAGGTTGCTGGAGCTGCAGTTGCTCTATATCCGTCATCGACTGAAAACGAAGTGATGTTATGCTCAGACAGCGCTGCAGTGCTCTCACACACAACTGTTTTGGCAGGTGTACTTTGCAAACGGAGGACAGAACATGTGCGAACATCGAGCTATTAGGCGTTACACGACACACAAATCAATGGGATGAAACAAGATTAGCCTACTTTCAAAACACACATAACTTTTCTGTTGTATGTTATTTTGAAGATAATTGTTTTTATAGCATGAGAATCTTCAAAACTGTGATTAGAGAAGATGTTTTGAATAAATGAGTTTACCGACTGTTACTCAGACATGCTAACAAATATAGAGTTTGGTCAACGTAATTCTGTTAGCATTTTCTTTTTTTCGGTTGAGCTTGTCTGACAGTTTTCTGAAACCTTAAACAGTATCTACAGGCTCACACTCTGCTCATGAGCTGCAGGTGGTGGAGCAGGAGGTTGGGGGTCCGACCCCGAGGATGCTATCAGGGTCAGCCAGCTCGGGTTCGGAGTTGACGATTTTCTGAACAGAGAAACATTGTTTTGAAAAACACTTGTGCAACGTTCATTGGAAGTTCAATAATATCTCTTCCAAATGTGCCAGTGTTTTGAATTTTAAATATTAAACTATTGGCACAGATATTCTGGAGGATCCTGTTTTGCCTCACACCGCTAATTGCACTTGTAACATTTATCTCAACAGCCCTCAGTTCATTAAACTCCACAATTTAGTGCTTCTTTGGTCATCTTGTGGGCTGAAGTGTGTTTTTCTGGGGATCATTAGGTAAATAAAGTCATCCAAACTCTCGCTGGACTTGAATCAGCCCCTCTCCTCCCTTTCACAAGGCCCCTTCAAGGAATCTCCACATATAAAAACCTTTTCACCTCCCTCCAAAGAGAGCCAGAGGAATGCCTGCCTTGCCAAATTCCTCAGTGCTGTTTGTTGGGGCTTACAGTGCTCGTAGCACAGGCTACCAAATACCAGAGGGAGAAGTCAGAGGACTCGGAGGCAGCGGAGCATTACTTCAGCTTTGTTATTATTTTAGTGTGACGGCAAAAATCAGAAACACACTTTTCTCCAGATTTGTTTTTCACTTTATTTCCATTCTATCGGCGTGTCCTTCATTAGGGAAGCAGTAAAAACCTAACGACACCCCCCTCCGCTCGGCCCTTCGGTCCTCCACATGGTTGATATTAACATTCCATCAGCTTTCTAATGATGAGGACAAAGCCGGCCGCAGGGGAAGGTTCATGACAGCATTGGCATGGTGCGCGCATTCCTGTGCGAGACAAGCTGGAGGGCCTCTGCAGGGTGGGCGGCGCTGACGGCGGTGGTGCTGGGGGTGTTTGGGAGTTAAAGAGGGAAAAGAAGAGGGCCGCGGAGCGAGCCGTCCCTCCTTAAAGACGAGACGTACCGCATGTATGCGGTATTTTCCTGGTTACGACAGACGCGCGGGGAGGACGGGTGTCGTCTCGCTCGCAGAGACGTTCTTTTTTAGTGCTCACGATGCATACCAGACCGGCTGAAAAATGGGAGCATGCAGCTTTCTGGGAGAAAGAAGAATAAAAATGCCACTTGAGGTCAGAAGTCTGACACATTGCTGAGGCCAAATTCAATATCGTAACTCAAACAAACACAGAAGAATGCGGTGATTCACTGCTTTATGAGAAAAGACTTTCTCTGAGCACCGAGCTCATCTGAAGACTCGGGTTTGAATCGGTAAACGTGGACAACAGGCACCGGGGACAGAGCTAATGCCAACTCTTCAGGAAGCCTCACATCAACACTGTCCAACATGAGGGGTGGGCCAATGCTGGACAGTCCTGCACAGCACGACTTGTAATTTGACACCAGCCTCACAGTCTTGCTGTCCAGAGCTGAAGTCCACAATACAAAATCTGTGATTGGTTTATTGATGTAAGTTTCTTCTATATCTCTCTGTTTTTAGTAGTTTTTTTTTTAATGGGATAATCAAAAGTTGTTGCATTTGACCAGATTTACCGGGATACTCTCAGTCACTCCTTCTGGACAGACAGTTACCTGTTTTTTTGTCTTTATTTCGATTTTTTTTTTTAGCGTTTCATGAGGCAAACTATTAAGAAACACTTTGGTGAAGTCAAATTTGTACAACCTGATTGCAAATGTGCAAATGCTAAAAAAAAAAAAAAAAAACAGAACTTCAACTCCCGAAGTTTAATCATGAGCCCGTTGTTGTTATCCTGGACAGCGAAGTGGAAACGTGAGAACAGGATCACTGACTGCTCTGCCCTGAAGTCTGAGCAGGCTGAGGCCCTGCCGCACTGGGCAGGTACTTGGACATGGTCCTGACGCTGCTCTCTCGCAGGCCCTGGATGTGGCTGTCCAGTCTGTGCTGCAGCTCTGTGCAGCGCAGGCTCTCCTCCTCCAGGAAACGGGAGACTGTGCTGTGTGCTGGGGATGCAGGCAGAGCCTCCTGATGAGGGTAAAAAACACAAACCTGTAAGAGTTTCTGCGCCACAAAATACAGAAACAACACATTCTGATCATCGTCACGTCACCTGCTCTGTGGAGGGTGAGTGCGGAGAGGCTCTGGAGCTTCTACTTTGTCCCGCAGCAGCAGATTCATGTGCGAGCGAAGACTGCACAGATATCGCCCTGGACAGTCGTTTGCTGCTGCTGGAGGATGAGGAGGAAGAGGACGACGGCGGCCGGCTGTCCAGGTTGCCAGGTTGGTCTGCGGAGGACTCGGTCACGGTTTGAAGCTCTTTGAACAGCCTCTGGATCTTCCCCTCATAACCAGGGTTTGGCTCTTGTGTCTGATCCCGACTGCGCTGCACTTCCTCCTGGAACCTGTGGTAAAAAAAAAAGAGATTCTTAGCAGTTTGGTGTTGCAGTTTTGTGCATGTGCATCTGCGTGAGTGCTACCTACCGGTCCTGAGCAGGCTCCAGCCGGTCTGCGGTGGCATGGCTGACGAGAGCTCGCTCAGAGAGCTTGTCCTGGTGCGAGAGCTGTGAGCGCATGTGACTGAGCGCCTGCCTCAGTTGCAGGTTCTCCTGCTCGAGGCCGCTCAGAGAGCAGACGTAGCTCTCCTCCAGCGAGGGATCCCCTCCCTGTGTGGACCGGGAGGTCAGGGGCGAGTCTGACTCAGCAACAAGCAGTCCTGGCCCATGCAGTCTGTCAGACGTTCTCGTTGCTCCGGGAAATAAGAAAGTAAGACAAACCTTATGCAGTTTCTGCAGCAGACCTTTCAGGTGCTGGTTCTCAGTTTGCAGAGTTCCCAGCTGTGCTCGAGTCTTCTGAGGAAAACATTAAAAAAAAAAAAAAAAAAGGGACGTGTTTCACTCAATCCCCGGACAATGCAGTTACACTGGCGGCGCTGAGATTTCAGCAATATCACAGGACGATACGGCGTCAGCAGTGAGCCGCTGGAGCAGCGCTTGGACTGTTTTTAACAGTATTTGTTAGTTTTAACACAAAAGCTTCAGCTGTCATGAAGGTTACTGCTTCTTTATAAGATAAAACATGCGCTGAGTCCCTCTGCGATACACAAAACACTGTGTGTTTTGTTTTGTTTTTTGTTTTTTTTGATAACTGACTTTGTTGGGGATGGAACTGATGAACAAACAATTACATCCAGATGGTGTTGTGCATGTATTCACTATACATGGAAGGTAAAGATTGCTTCAATCTATAATTTCTTCACTGGAACATTACATTGAAGTCACATGTGATACCTGGCGTTCCCTGAGGGATTCCAGAAATCAGATGAAGGGCTTGTTTCTATACTTGTGTTTGTTTCTTTCCAACTTTACATTTCATGACTTCAGACGGAAATGCTTTTCGCTCTCACTCTGAGCTCAGCCGCCCTCTGCTCCGCTCGCTCCGCCTCCTCGCTGAGCTGCTGTTTGACTCCAGACGAGGAACTGTGCAGCGCGCTGATGGTGAGGTTGCGCTGGTGAAGCTCGCCGGCCAGCTTCGACACCTCCTTCTTCATCCCTTCAACCTCACCGCTGTGAGTCCGCTCGGCCCTCTGAAGCTCCTCCCTGAGCTGGAGGAGATATCGAGAGGGCAAAGACAACATTTAGGACGGAGCTGACGCTGGCTCAAGAGAAATTAAACAAACAAACACGGGTCCTATTCATATATTTTCTGACCTTTTTCACTTCTGCTAGAGAAGAGGAGTGTTCTGCTTTCAGGTTCTTCAGCTGCACTTCTGTCGCTGACAGAGCTCCTTTCTGTCTGCTGACCTTTTCAAGCCTGAGTCCAAACCAGATAAAACACAGACTTATTGACAAGTCTATAGTCTGAGTGCATACAGACTTATTGACAAGTTTAACACAAAATATAGATGGTGGCAACCGGTCAGACTGTAACAAAAACACTGTTTCTACAACACTCTCAGCAAATGATGAAGACATGGACATTCGGAGCAATCCCCATAATGCCGGCGTCACATGACCCAGTTAACAGAATAACAGCAGCAGCAGCAACACATTTATCTTATATCTCTAACCTTGAGCTGAAGTCCACAATAATAGCTGACTGTTTTGAATTCTACTAGTTTCTTTATATAAGAATAAAATTTTGGAATATTTTCTATGCTTGTTTCTAGAGGAGAATGGGATGAGGAGTACACAGCTCTCCAGCTTTAGTCCCAATGTGCCCAAATTAAAGTACTTTAAAATATTTGACACTTTAGTATTGAGGAAGATAAATAAAAATGCAAATACAAACTTGGCCACAGGGCCAAACACTTCTGTAATGGAAACCCTGACATAAAAATCCTGCACCATGCTGACTTTTTTTCTCCTGGGATGCTTGGATGCTTCTCTTCTGGAAAAAGGTGATTAATGACGTCTTGCTTCTAAGTGGAGCTCAAATTCCTGAAAAATCTGCCAGCTTTACGTCTTTTGGTGAATGATGACCCTTATTTCTCAGCAAACAACAAAATCAGATCATCTTGTGCAACTTCTCCCAAGACCATAACTTTCACGAGAGGACAACAAATTCATGGCCGACCATGGCAAGAATGTGAGGGGCCTGCCGATCAAAAGATCTGTGGCTCCTGGATGCTGGGAATGCAAAAGACTAATGTAAACTCTTCTGTTCAGCGATGGAGTGCACAAGCTGCAGTGTTCACCTCTCTCTGAGACACGCCACCTCGGCCTTGAGATGCACCTCACACATCTGGGCGCCGTGGAGCTTGGCCAACGTCTTCTCCAGATCTCGTCGGAGGGTCTCCACACCGGAGCAGCCCTGAACTGCCAGGCAATCCTCCAAAGAGCTGCACACGCAACACAACATCCAATGCAGACGAACAGGATTTCTTAAAAACACGTCAACTAAACACACGACCACTGAGCCGGCGTTTCCCACCCACTACCTGGGTCTGAAAAAGCCGCTGCCCTGCATGTCGTGGATGGCTCATAAAAGGATTATGATGGAGCTCTGCTCAAGTTTTGCAACCATAATGAAACATGCAAGGGAGCAGCTCTCCAGGGCCACAGGTGGAGGACCCAGTGTTCATCAGCCAAGCAGCAGGTAGAGGTCGCCCCCTTGTGTCCACCCACCGAATGACTTGGTCTTTAGCCTGCAGCATCTGGTTCAGTCTGGTGGTTTCATTGTGAAGCCTCTGACTCTCCAGACTGGTCCGCTGCACAAATGAATCCTGGGAGTGCAGTGTGGCGTGCAGCTCCTCGCGTTCCTTGGAAAGCAGCTGCAGAACATCTTATCGTAAGATCCTCGCTAATGCTGCATCAATGGTGTGAAGCTGCAGATTGGTTTGAATATTGGGGGGATTTTTTGGTTTGTTTTTTAGTAGAAGGGGCGACAGATCACTCTCTAGACTGTGGGCAAATATTCATTTATTTTTTGGGATGCACATACTTTATTTCATTTATGCCCACCTTTGTCTACTGGCTGTTTGACACTGACTTCTTTGTCTTCATAAATTTTTACTGTTTCTGTGGTCTGTCAATGTCGTGTTGCTTTTGGATTAACAATTTCCAAGAGGCACCTAACCAATAAGATAAAAAACATTATGATGTATTTGTGTATCGATCTATGCCTTCAAATACCATCAATACCTAATGTACAGGTTCATATGCATATAAACCATGGGTGTACTTCTGGTTGACACCATAGTACCGAAAGATTTTAGCCTGCTGTAGAAGAAACAATCATGCTTACAAAACATTCCAGATAATATTTTTCAGTATTAGCTTTCTAAACTATAGCATTTGTCTATAACAAAAACTACATAATGAATGACAAGAGCTTTCTTTGTAAAGTTTTATCACAAATGCTTTATGCTTTTTGCAATATCCTGGAAATATCAAAGAATTCCCTTCTAAATGAGTTTGAAGTTTCAAAAGTGCAGCAACGTTGTTCAAATACACTACATGCATTGTCGTTAGCTACGTTTAATAAAGGTTCTCTCTGACCTGCTGCCCCCGCTCGTACTGGCCCAGGCAGGTCTCCAGAGGTCGAAGGCGCTCCAGCTGGAGCTCCTGTGAGTGTATTCTGCCCTGAGCCTCCTCCAGCTTCGCACGCAGACGTTGCGTCTCCAAACAGCAGTCCCTGTGCTCCCTCTCCACCTGGCATGACGCACACTGAGACTGAGGATGGAATGACAGGACACACATGTCAGCAAATGATCGGTCATCAGGATTGTCCTCTGACTTGGTGTTCTGTTGAAATTACTGAGACGTTCATACTTTTGCTTCTGAGAGCTCTTCACTCAGGTTTTTATTCTGAGCCTCCAGATGCCTCAGCTGTTCTTGGTACTGGACACGTTGTTGCTCCCACGCCAGGGACCGCTGGTGGTATTCCTGCAACTAGACAGGAAGACGACAGTTCGCAAAAATCCTTACTTCTAACGTGGCACAGGTCACATTTCATGCTATCAGCTTCCAGCTCCAAGGCTGTTTGAATTCATATAAAACACAATGAAATAGAATATGCCTTCAAAGTTACAGATTTACTATGAAACTGGAAGCCAAAGCAGGTGTGTAGAAATGCCTACAAACACTTTACCTGTCACATACATGTATCCTGTCAATGAAATTAGTCTTTATTACATCCCCTTCTAAAAATGTGTTTTGATGAAAATATCAATTACTTTATTACTTTTGAAACATTCTATTCCCTGTTTCCCATCACAACTGTTGGTCAAATCGCCCATATCTGATTACACGGACTCATATTCAAAGCTGCAGCACCGAGAGAAACCATAGGAAGAACATGCATGAAGGGTCGAACCAGGGATTTCCTGTGAGATAACAGGGGTAAGCGCTGCATCACGTCCAGGACAAAACTGTAATGTGCTAAAGTTTTTGAGCTGACCTTTGAGAGGTCTGTCTCCTTTGCTGCTCCACTTGCCTCCTTGAGCTGTTTGCGCTGAAGCTTGAGGTAACTTTTCTTCAGTTTATCCAACTTCAGAGAGTAAGACACGTACAATTCCATAAGCAAGATGTTGTTTAGTGATTCTCACACACAAACTACTGGACTGTGTAAGAGAGAAGCAGACTCACCTCCTCCCGGACCTTCTGCAACTGTTGTTCGTACTTGGTAGCTATTTCCTGTCGATTTGCCTCGGCATCTTCTCTCTGCTTGTGAAGCAATCCAATCTACAATTGAGGACGATGGTGATGATGTGGCTCGGCAATATGGGGACATTGACAAAAAAAAAAAAAAAAAGCTCTCCAGCTCATCAATAAATAGAAATTAGAAAAGACACAACCAACAAAAAATTGCTACAAATGGATAAATGGATGGCTCAAAATATCATTACAAATAGAGGAAGGATTATTAAATGCAAAGTGACAGGCCAACATGTGGACAACAACACATGCCTGTGATCTCTGGCTTCAAACTCCACTGGCATAATGATCCTAAAGTATCAAAGGTAAAACTACTCATTGCTTATATCAGATTTGCGTGGTTTTAAATTATTGCAGCAATAATCTGTATCTATTTTACTGATGAAGGTTTAAAGTTTGTCTAGTTTTAATTGCTGCATATACTGCTGGGTAGTTCAGTCTTCAGTAATGCATCAGTTACGCTCAGATTGTCCTGTCTTTTTGGCAACCCTGGCTTTTAGAAGTATCTAGGTGGTAAAAAAAAAAAAAAAAGTTTCAAAATGTGTGATGATACGTTTTGCAGTTAATCTGTTAGAGATTTCAAGTAGTTTATTTTTACCACAAGCTAATTAATGCTGATTATAACAGTGGATGAGCTTTTTGTTCTACGTGAACACATGAGCTTCACCTCCAGGTCCCTGCCTGCAACAACGCTCCTCAGGGTTGAGAGCTCCCCTTCTCCACATTTCAGCCTGTGCTCCAGGGAGCCTCTCTCAGCCTCCCACTCTCTCTTCTGATGGTTGATCATGATGTCGATCTGCCTCATGAGCTCCTGCAGCTCCGGCTCACAGGATGACAGGACAGAGCTGCAAGACAATAAAAACTACCTCTTTACCTCTTATTGATTACCTGTACCTTCGTGTACACGACCCACGTGTGAGACAGAGAGACAAACAGGTCTGAATTCACGTCGTCGGTCTCAGCCCGGATTACCTCAGATCGGGGTTCAGCACTGAACCCAGGAAAGGCTCCATCTGTGTCAGGGCGCTGTTCTCCTGGACGGTTCGGTGTCTCCGTTTGAATCGTGGCTCAGCCCGCCACTTCTCACTGCGCGGACCTTACAGCCAGCGATCAGAGGCAGAGAGGCCGCTGCAGCGGACTCTCCCGCCACACGGGACAAGATGAGACAAGCTCACCTTATATATTCTAGCATTACACAGCTTCGGAAACCCGCGGCTGCGTTTGTTTACTTTTTACTCCACGAGACGAACCGTTTCCTGTAAAGGCGGTAACTCCGCCCCCAGACCGTGACGTCAGCGCGTTTGACGCAGACGCAGACTCAGCAGCCGTGATTAATATTAATATTAATTATATTAATTAATGATCAATATTAATTATTATATTGATTAATATATTAATATTAACAATATTAATATATGTTAAACCCTTTGATGCATTCTTCCTCATTCAAATTTAAATAATATATAACTCCTTCATATTCATATCTTGCAATAAAACTCGCATTTCTTCTGAATCAAAAGCAACACGTACTGGCTGAAGTTAACAGGAGTGTGTCATAATGGGAAGCTTTAGAAGTGATGTCTTTGTTGGTCCAACATGGCACATTGACACACTATCCATCCACAAAGTTTAAAAATAAGATTGAGATTTCACATACTTCTGCCTTCTCTTTTCTAGAGCTTTTGAAGAACAAGACCTGGAAACCCTCTTCCACAGTGAGTTGTCCTGTGACTTAACCCAACCATTTGTTTTTAATTTGAAAGTGACATTTATGCACAGATGATTTAGGACTATATTTTTAAAAAAATAAATAAATATTTGTACAGCCTACCTCATTTAATTGTTTTTGTTTACATTCGATTGAATGGTTCTTTTTAAAACATTTATGCTTAAAAATGTTTTGTTTTATTTTCACTCCCAGACGTATCACAAAAAATGGAGAAGACAAAATGCACAATTACGTGCATTAGTCGCAGAAGACACTCAGAAGAGAATCCAGGCCCCTCTTTTGCTGATAACCCGATAGACTTACAGCCAGAGGAGCAGACTGATACAGGAGAACATGAATGCTGTGATGATCACCACCTTACAGAAAGTGATGATGAAACTGATTCAGAAAATGGAACTTTGTCTGAGGAGGAACCAAGTGACATAAGGAGTGATTTGGTGAAATGGGCTGTGAAAAATAAGGCAATACGCACATCAGTTGATGAGCTGCTGTTGGTGTAGCATAAACATGCAAGAACCTTGCCAGGAACATCGCCTCAAATAAAAGTCATGGATCTACGTGGTGGCCAGTTTCTCTATTTGGGTGTGGAGACGGGACTTTTGAAAATGTGTTCACAGTATCCAAATTTGTTTTCAGCAAAAAATAAGGCAGAGCTAAATTTCAATGTAGATGAGGTGCCATTGTTTAAATCATCCACTGTCAAATTTGGCCCATTCTGTGCAGTGTGAAAAAGTTTGAGCCATTTGTTGTTGCACTATTTTGTGGAACTGCAAAGCCAAACAGTGCTACTGATTATTACACATCTAGTTTATTAGCAGAACTGAAGGCACTCCAACAAAATGGGCTTGAGTTCCAACATGGAAGATTAAATGTGAAAATAAATGCTTTCATTTGTGACTTTTTTTATTGACAGTTTGAATCAGTACAGTACATTTCTTTCACTTTTTTTTTGCCATCACAGGTGCCGGTCATCTATTTACAAAATCATGGCAGTGATAATATAAATATTTACAAATAAATACAAATTAAAACAGGCACTGTGCGGTCATAAAATAAGACATTGTGAGGTAAAAGAAAGTGTCTATCATTGTAAAAGTCAATAAAAGGAGTGTAACTTAAAAGAAAAGTCCATTCTGTTGTGCAGGAGGGCAGTGAGTCCTTAACAAGAGGAACTCATCCTGTTCTGCCAAACATTTGGTCTCTATCGCAGAGTCTGTTTGGGAGGACAGGATGATTTACGTTGCGTCAAACCATGGACGGCTCGCCGAGTGCAAGCCCTGGACTCACAGGTTCCTGCTCCTGCTCAACAGAAATAAGAGATTTGTGATTAGTTAAAATCTGCAACTCCTCCTGTTCCAGGTTAAAATGTTCCAGAAACGTTTTAATAAAATCGTAGGCCAGTGACTGGAACTTTAGGATCAGTGGGTAAAATCCTGAGACGTCGGAGGTAGGACCCCATCCAGAACCGAGCCATTGCTGTCGTCTTTGGGTTCCTGGAGGGGTCCGTGGCAACTGTAAAGTGCTGTGCAGTGTAAAAACTTCCCAAGACTAAATTAAAATCTGGTACTCTTTATCCTCCTTTTTATTTTGACAGCTTCATGACCTCCCACCTCAGTCTTTCTCACTTTGAACCCCAGAGAAAATAAAAGATGGCTCGATCCAGATCTAAAAGGACTCTCCTGGGGGGCATAAAAACAGAAATGATCAATAAAAGCAAAGGTAAAATCACAGTTTTAATAATTAAAACCTTCCCTTCCATGGTTAGTCCTCTAAGTCCACAGAATCCTAGTCTCTATCTCACTTTCTCTATCACGTCCAGCCAATTAGTCTCTCCCCCTCCCTCCATGTCGAATTTGACCCCCAGTATTTTTTGTCCAGTCTGGGTCACAGTCAAGGGCAGTGCAGTCATCTCAGATGCCGTCCATGGTCCATAAAACTGGGCTTGGGTCTCGGCCGGTTGAGCTTTGACCCAGAGGCCCGTCCGGCCCGTCCATAAAAGTCAGTCACATCCAGCGTCCTGTTCACAGATAAAAGATCAGTACATAAAATATTTACATCGTCCATGTGTAAAACACATTTAGTCGTGAGTGCCCCGCTCCCCAGAATCATCACCCTATTGATTTGATGGTCCCTTCTCAAGATCTGTGCCAGAGGTTCCACACAATCCACGTGGAGGAGGGCGGATAACGGACAGCCCTGACGAACACCGCAGTTGACATTCACTGCTTTTGTAAGATGCCCATTAACCACAAAATTGCTGCTGATGTCCCGGTACAACAATCCCACCCACACTATAAACTTTTCTGGGAATCGCATTTTTTGCAGTACCTGGAAAAGCTACTGGTGCGAGACCCGATCAAAAGCTTTCTCAAAATCTAAATTTAGGACTACGACCCAGATGTCTCTGTCTCTCGCAAAACAGATGGTGTCTTGGATCAGCTGTAGGCTGTCGGTGATCCTCCTCTCCAGGATGGCACAGGCTTGATCCTGGTGAATCAGGTCCTTTGAAAACATAGACAATATCTAAAGAAAAAGTTTACTAAAAAGTTTACAATCAAAGTTTAAAAGCATATTAGGTCTCCAGATTTTCAAGTCAGTCTTGTCTTTGTCATTGTGCAGTACAGTCACTATCTCTACTCTAAAACTGTCAGGAAGTGTGCAGGTTTAACACAGTCCACAGAAACATGTTCAGGTCTGCCCCCTACATCCACAGCCAGATGTTTAGCCCCGTTTTCCAAAGTAAGGAAGGGGCCGTCATAGTGGGGCTGCAGGGGACCTTGATGGGCATCATGACGAACAAAAACGTGATGCGCCGAGTGGAGGTCCGCTGGCACTCTGTACACAGGCATGCCATGTTGAGTAGTGGGAACCAGGGCGAAAGCTCTGGCGCTATCCCGGAGTGAGGCGTGCTGAACAGACGCCGACCAGGGGGCAGTAGTGCGAGGCAGAAAATCCCTGGGGACCCACAGCGGTTGGCCATACACTAGCTCAGCCGAAGAGGACTGGAGGTCCTCCTTGAGTGCTGTTCTGAGACCCAGCATGACCCGTGGGAGTTTGTCGACTCAGTTACTGTCGGTTACTGTCGTGGCTCGGAGGGCGGCTTTGAGGGAGCGATGAAACCTCTTGCAGAGACCGTTGGCCTGGGGGTGGTATGTGGTAGTACGATGGAGCTTGACTCCTAAACTCTCCTCGACAGCATTCCAGAGGTCGGACGTGAACTGAGAAACGCGGTCAGAGGAAAGGTCGGCTGGGGTACCAAAGCAGGCCACCCATGTCCTGATGAACACCCGTGCTACCGTGCCGCTCAACTTTAGCACACTGGTAGGCTGTGCACACGTCTGCCCAAGCTCTCACATCTGTTTGAAGCCACTGCCAAACAAACTGAACATCGACGGCTTTCTTCCCGGGTGTGAGAGGTTGTGCACCGCCTCGAATACGGAACGCCTCCAGCCGACGGGAATGATGGGTCGCAGCTGGCCGGTGGATGTGTCGCACAAGAGCACGGCGCTCGCGTCACCGAAGCGCACGTCCTCCAGGCGCAGCCCTGTGTCTGACGTTTTCAGAGCAAGCACAATGGGATCCGAGGTTTGATCTTGCGCCGTGCGGGTGTAATCGAGGTCCAGCTGTATAGTCCCGACCCAGGCTCTGGAGAGGCAGTCCGCAACAACATTGGACTTACCGGCGACGTGCCGGTAAGTCCAATAGCTGTCCCCCGAAGAAAAGATTGGCTTCTGCGGCGAGCGCCCGTGGGTCGGTAATGGTGGTGTTGGCTAAAGTCGTCTGCAACCGAGGAGGCATGTGGCGCAGGAACATTTCAATAAAGAGGAGATTGGTATTTTCCTCCCCCAGCAGGGTTAGCATTCTCTCCATGAGTTGTGATGGTTTTTTGGCAGCGGCGAGCTTCAGGTCTCTGGAGTGAGTCTCGATGCGCTGGTGAGAGAAAAGTAAGCACTAATCCAACAGAAGAAACAAAAAGCAATAAGAAATCAAAGGAAGCAGTGCATCTGCATCTTTAAAAACAAGTGAGTCCGGCACTTAAACATGCTCCTAAGCTTCTTGCGGTTGGACAACGCTGTTGGAGGAGCCCGGCCTGTCCGTCAGGACACCGGGGTAGAAAAGTGCTCTATGTAGCAGGAGACGCGGTGATCAAGTGCCAAGCACATCCAGAACAGGGAGCCAAAACAGCAGTAAAGCCCGGGATCAACTGCAGCTGATGACTGTGCAGCTGTAAAACAAATCATGAAATCATACCAAAATAATGAAACTAATCTAAACAAATCACCATTTCCTACTGAGGAGGGATGGCACACCTGGCAGCATGAAGGAGAGCACACACAACCCAATACAGCAGCGGCGGCAGGAAGCACGCCGCGCCCACACAGACTCCAGGGCAGTCCAGCTCCCAGTCAGTTCACACAGCTGTGAAGCGCAGGGCTGGGGTGAATACACTACTGAGGCTGCTAAGTGGACTAAAGAAAAACAGGACATGCGTACCTTTGTGGAGCACCAAACACTACCCTGCACAGACACGCTGTCAGGAGAGCAGCCACATGTCTGTCAGTCCCATGAGGGAGGAAGAGGAAGAGGAAGGGCGGAGCAGGGATATTTATAGACGCCCAGTAATTAGAAGCCACACTGCCTCTAGTGGAGGGGAGTGCAACTCCCCACCATGCCACAGTAGCAAAGCTGTTAAACCACTTGTAACAAAAATTAGGATTTTAAACAAGTTTGCACTAAATTGTAAAAGTAATGTCAGAAACGAGTAGACAACAATATAAAACATGCATTTAAACAGTTTATCAGCAAAAAAAAGTGATTTGGGGGTTAGTTGCTCTTAAAATTAAGTAAAACATTCTTAAAGTCAGCTTCATCAAGAAAGCAGAACACTTATTTTAAAGGTCTAATACAGGATTTTCTCGAAAAGACGAAGCCAAACGTCTGTTACTCACTTTTTGAACAACGTGCATGCGCCAGACCATCCGCCCGGCTCGCCTGCTTTTCCCAGGAAACGCAGAAGCGTGCGAGCGCGATCTCCTCTTCTCCAGACGTGCACGGCTCTGTTTACAGTTTCTGCAATCTGTCTCGCTCATACATAAAGCTTGTTTTCTGAAACAGTTACAGTTTCATTATGTCAGACTCGCCATCGATAAGTACTAGCTCAGAAGCTCACCGGCTACATAAACACTCTGAATGCGCATGTGCAAAAGGGAGAAGCTTATTGGGCGCAAGCACGTAGAACCGCCTTACGAAACCAGCTCGTCAGAATGATTGACAAACAGACCCACCAATTATTTAGGTGATCCACCCGGAAATCAAAATCCTGTATTACACCTTTAAGTAAATATTTCTTACACGACAAAGTTTCTTTGCTTGTTATAAGCAAATTTTCATTTTGGACTATTTTTTCTAGTTTTAAGACACATTTTGCTCTTAAAGGTGCATTAAGGAGTTTTTCAACCTTAAAAATACTTATTTTCCACCATAAATATGTTACACATTTTTAATGATGTGTACAATGTGCCCTGACATATTCATTACAAGTTCCTCTAACAGCCCTAAATTGTCACTTGAAAGTTGCAGTGCCGGTCCGGCACCAGCATTTTTTTGGGGGAAAATTTGAAAGGAATGACGTAATGCGCGCTCCAGCTGGTTAGGTTTCGTTTTGTCCGCCATTACTCCGCCAGATGCTTAGTGAGCAACAACTGAGCAGGATCTTCCAGAAAGTAAGAAAAGACTGGCTTCTAGCACTGCCACAGCTCCACACAGACTCCACCAGGGAAAAGAAACTTACATTTGACTTGAGCGCTACTAAACGAGCAAGGAAGGAGTTCCTCTCTTCCGTGCAGGCAAGCCACAGGGACGAGTTTTTCACTAAGCTGCATTACGCCCAAGGCCTGCAGGGGGCGCTGTTTCGTACAACGTAAAACGTGCAAACTTCTTAATGCACCTTTAAAGTGGCTAGATTTATAGTCTAGTTCAAAGAATTCTAGCCAAGTAAATTTTGCTTACCTCATCGGCTGATTTTTTTGCTCAAAACAAGAAAATTTGCCCAGATTTAAGAATATTTAGCTTATTTCTAGTAGGGCTGTTTTTGCAGTGCATCAAAGTTCTGAAACACAAAGGAAACGCCCGCTGTAAGTAAAGCACATCGCCACACAGTCACTGGTTCAGAAGGAAGAGCTGCTGATCGTCACCTGCTTGTCTCCCTGTTTCCTCCGTCGAAGGCCTCGCCTGTAGTCGTCACCAGAGCGGAGGAAGTAGTAGTACGACACCAGGCGCTCGATGGGATCCCGCACCACGTTTATATACAGCGGCTTATCCTTCACACCGTACCTGAACGAATAAGGCAAACAGGTCCCCAAACTGCAGCTTTTTATTTATCTATTGATTTAAACTTTTTCTTTCCCAGATCTGTGAGGCGAGTCTGCACAGCTGCATCATGGCAGCGAGAGTCGGGAGAAAGCTCTGGATTATTCTGAGTATGACTGTGTGTAAATACAAGACCAAGAGGCCTGTGGTGGAACCCGGTGAAATATGTGACGCATTTCTGAAAGGTGAAAACCCGACGACTGCTAAAGGATGGTGGCGTCCAGAAGGGCGTTTGACAGAAAGGAAAGTTTCTTGTGAGTATTGTTGCTTTGTTGTCTCTCTGAGCTGCGATTACTGTGGGTCGTGGCCACAAATGGCATCAATCAGTGGACCATATTACAAAAAGAAAAACAGAACTAATAAAAACTAAACTAGCAAATGTGCAGAATAAAATCATTTGAACTCAACTGAAATGGAAAGTGACCTTTGGTGGTTTTCTCTGACAAAAGGAAAATGTAATTTTCCACCATCACATAAAGCAAAGCTGGAGACCCGACATGGCCTGAACCACTGCAGGAAGTGATCATGTTCCTGTAACCTGTTCCATCAGTAAAACTGCAGCGTTATTAAGAAGGAGTGACAGTGGAGCAGAGCTGGACTACTCTCTCTGATCAGAGCTGACAATATATGAAGTGTATCCTCCAGACAAATACAAACTGACCATTTCTAAGTACTGTGAATACTATCACCACCAGCGGAAGTGAAAGATCTTACTTTGCGAAGTCCAGATAAGCCATGTGGCCGTGGTAGAAGCCGGGCTTCTTCTCTTTCCATGAGGTGATGTTTTTCACAAAACGAATCTGGAGATGACAGATTAAAACAAGCTCAATATGGAAAAGAGTAGCTGCAGTTTGGTGCTTGAGATGAATGTTAAAGTTCTGAAGTCACTGAAAGCTTCTACCAGATTGACATTTCAGTGAGACCGAGTCAGCTCAGCTGTCTTTCCCCAAATGAAACAGAAAGCAATGTGGGCCCAACAGTGACTGAGGAGGACTTCTGTAGACAAATTCAAGTTTTCCAGATTAGTGATGTTCAAAAACAGAGAGTTGAGCGCTGTGTATCCAGGCAGTGAAGTTTAAGACTAATAATACTGGCTCACAGTCGCATATCTCAACAAACCAGTCCAAGCTAAAAACCAAAAATGAGTGGTTATTTGATTGTCATTATAAAATTAAAAAAATGAAAATTCAAAGTTCTCTCTCTCAGGGTCAAGAAGGGATAAAAGCCGGCTGAATTTCAGCTTCTGTTTCTCGAGTTTTGGGAAATTGATGATGATGATGATGATGATAGAACTTTATTGATCCCCCGTAGGTGAAATTCAGGAGACCGGACAGCAGAAAACACAAACATTCAACAAAAACACACACAATAAAAATAAATAAATAAATAGGTAAAGATAAAAAGATACAACGAATCCAGATGTTAAAAGTACTT
This sequence comes from Salarias fasciatus, assembly GCF_902148845.1. NCBI lineage: Eukaryota > Metazoa > Chordata > Actinopteri > Blenniiformes > Blenniidae > Salarias > Salarias fasciatus. The sequence goes on along the minus strand of NC_043766.1, from coordinate 3,516,611 downwards.
GTACATAGTAATAAATAGTAGTAAAAGTGCCTAAAAAAGTGCAAAATGAGCAGGTTCAATTCAGACATTCTTGTTATACAGCGTAATGGCAGCAGGACAAAGGATCTTCTAAATCGCTCTGTTCTTGAGCGCACTGACAGGAGCCTGTTGCTCCGTTTGCTCCTCTGACCTGCTACAGTGTCATGCAAAGGATGATTACGGTTATTCACAATGCAGTGCATTAAAGACCTCATCCTTTTTTCCCAACACAGCACCCACACCGTCTACCTTCCTCCCCATCACAGAGGCACGTTTATCAACCAGCCGGTCAAGCCGGTCTCTGTCTCCCTTCTTCATGTAGCCACCCCAACAGACAGCCCCGAAGAAGACAGCACTTGCTACAACAGACTGATAAAAGGTGTATAGCATATCACTGTTAACCTCAAATGCCCTGAGCCTTCTCAGGAAAAACAGTCTGCTAAGGCCCTTTTTGGGCAGGGCACGAGCCTGTATTGACCGGTCAAGTTTATGATCAAGGTGTAGACCCAGATATTTATAGGTCTGGACCATTTCGATGTTCTCCCCACTGATGATAACTGGGTTGTGAAGGGGTCTTCTTCTACGAAAGTCAATAATCATCTCCTTGGTCTGAGATGTATGAAGAATAAGACCATTGCTGCTGTTCCAAGAGGTGAATCTTGAGACTAGATCTCTGTATTCCGCCTCATCTCCACCTTTCACACCTGCTACTATTACAGCATCATCAGAGTATTTCTGAAGATGACAGGTTGCAGATCTGTAAGCAAAGTCAGAAGTGTAGAGCGTGTATAGATAGGGTGAGAGTACAGTACCCTGGGGTGCCCCTACACTGCTCATCACAGTTCTTGACAGGCTGTCTCCTTAAGCGAGCATACTGTGTCCTCTGAGTTAGATAGTTATGGATCCAGGTGACAAACAGAGGATCCACTCCAGTCTTCACAAGCTTCTCCTTTAACAACTGAGGTTGGATAGTATTGAAGGCACTTGTGAAATCAAAGAACAGCAGCCGCACATAGACCTCTGAACCTTCCAAAAAAGAAAGAGACCGGTGGAATAGGTAGGTTACAGCATCATCCACTCCCATGCTCTCTTGATATGCAAATTGTAGAGGGTCGAGTGCCTGCTCAACCTGTGGTTTGAGCAGTCGGAGTAGGAGCCTCTCGAAGGTCTTCATTACCACTGATGTGAGCGCTACTGGCCTGTAGTCCTTTATCTCTGCAGGCCTCGCCACCTTGGGCACTGGAATTAGGCACGAGGTTTTCCACCTAGTAGGGACACGTCCGGATTGAAGACTTTGATTAAAGATGGTATGTAACGGCACAGCCAGCTCCGACGCACATTCCTTCAGCAGTCTCAGAGATATACCATCAGGACCAGCAGATTTCCCACCCCATCGTCTCCTCAACTCCGTACGCACCTCCTCCAGCCTGAAATAGGCAGCAGCAGAGATGGAACAGCCGCTGGGTGGAGCACCGGAGGCAGCAGCAGCAGAGGTGGAACAGCCGCTGGGTGGAGCACCAGAGGCACCAGCAGCAGCAGAGGTGGAACAGCCGCTGGGTGGAGCACCGGAGGCAGCAGCAGCAGAGGTGGAAAGGTCGCTGGGTGGAGCACCGGAGGCAGCAGCAGAGGTGGAACAGCTGCCAGGTGGAGCACCAGAGGCAGCAGCAGAGGTGGAACAGCCGCTGGGTGGAGCACCGGAGGCAGCAGCAGCAGAGGTGGAAAGGTCGCTGGGTGGAGCACCGGAGGCAGCAGCAGAGGTGGAACAGCTGCCAGGTGGAGCACCAGAGGCAGCAGCAGAGGTGGAACAGCCGCTGGGTGGAGCACCGGAGGCAGCAGCAGCAGCAGCAGAGGTGGAACAGCCGCTGGGTGTGCCTTGTCCACATTACCAAGCGCACCCTGTGCCTTCTTGTTAAAGCTAGTGATGGCTTTCATGCCCCTCCATACTTCTTTGGTGTTATTGTTCTGCAGTTTCTTCTCCAGGTTTAGAGCATTGTCTCTCTTGGCCTGCCTCAAGGCTCGTTTCAAGTTGTGTTGCGCCATCCTAGCTTCATGTCGGTCACCAGTGCGGAAGGCCCTGTGCGGAAGGCATCGCTGGGCGGAGTGCGGTCGCAGCTTCCTGGACGGTGGAGGGAAGACTGGAGCACAATGAGAGCAGGACAGGTCGTCCCCCCACTGCTGGGGTCCACGGCTGCAGCAGGCCGGCTGCTCCTCGGCATGGCTCTATTCCAGACACATGATCGGTTCAGCAGGGAGCAGCTCTTTGTCATTATCGGTCAAACCATTGAAATATGGAATCTATCAAAAGCTTATTGGCCGTGTTTCATATGTCTATGGAGGAAAAGTTATTTAGTGATCAATATCTATATAGTTTTATTACCCAGCTCTGCTCAGGGTGTGGTTAAAGCTTTGTCATCTGAAAGCAGAACTTTTCTGAAGCAGCACAGCAGTGTGCAACCACGCCAGAGAATGTGTTATTGAACCCTTTGTCTCTGCTGCATCAGAAGCACCAGGGTGAATGGAAACCAGCTGGTGTGGGAGCTGGAGTCCTACTTGTCCTGCTCGCTCACCTGGTCCTGCAGAGAGAGGACAGGGTTGTTTCGGGAGATGTTGACGTGCAGGACGTGGAACTGGTTTTTCCTGCAGAGGTCGCAGGCGATGTTGGTGAAGGACGTGCTGGCCGTCTTGGGCACTCTGTTGTAAATGATGACCGTGTTGTCTCCTCTGGCCGCCGCCGGCTGGTCCTCACCGACACGTCGCTCAGTCTCAGCCACCTCTCGCTTGAGGAGGACGCTCTCTGAGAGGGACGGAGAGCAGGACATGTAAGGACTCCTCAGAGACTGATGGCAGACACAGAGACATATTCTTGAAGAAAGTTGTGACTAGCGTTTTGAAATGGTAACACATTTAGCAGGAAGGTTATTATTCATGAACCGCCTCCCCCTATAGCGCTGCTTGCCAATTAGCTGTTAATCATGTCAGTAAAAAGTTGAATTGATGTTTGTCTCATGGTACATGGCAGAAGCGGACCCCCCTGGGAGATGTCTGCCTGGATCTACTGAGAAGCTCCCGGGAGGCCCAGAATGAGACTCCTCGCTGCGATCAGGTGTGGTGAAGCAGGACCGAAGTTCTCCTGACCAAACACCACCCGCTGTGTTTCTGCGACGCCTGTCAGAATGACTGCTCCCCGGCCGGGAGCGTCTCGCCGAGCTTCGCTCTCGACTCGTCCAGTTTCTGGATCTGATTCTCGATCAGCATCACGGCCACCCCGAACACCAGGACCGAAAGGAGGAGCAGAACAAAACAACATCAACCAGCATGTTACACCAACACTGTTTGTGTCCATATGGGAAGAGCACCTGAGGCCCAGTCTGCATATCCGCCCGCGGACAATCAATCCCTGAAGTCCTGCATGGAGATTTATTAATATGAGAATAAAGTCAGAATTCTGAGTAACCTGTGGCAATCAGTACTGGTACAGTGGAAAGGTCAAACTTTGTGAAATAGAACCAAGTTTATGAGGGTAACACATGATGGAATTACTTATTGCTTAAAAGGCCTGACATCTGAAAAGGCCACAAACTGAAAAACAAAAACTACCCAGTCACACTTGATTCATTCCCATTGGGAAATTGCTTTTTTCACATTGAGCCATCTAGGATTCTAGGATCACAGTGAGGGAGCACAGGGAGCTTATGGGGGTCAAAGTTCACGGCCAGAGACCCACAGTGTCTGCGCCTCCTCCAATCCTGCCCAGCTCCATCGTCCCTCTTCTTCCTTACAGGGCCTGTGGTGCCTGAGCTGAAACCCGCTGCTGTCAGAATGGGCAGCAACACACACTGTACACCTGCTTCCATCGTTTGGTCCCTCCGTATGGAACCATTGCTCCACAGCAGGGCTGTCAAACACACAACCTGTGAGTGTAATCTCAGCCTTCCAGAAACTGGACGAGTGGAGAGCGAAACTCAGCGAGAAACTCCCGGCCGTGGAGCAGTCATCCTGACAGGCGTCGCAGAAACACAGCGGGTGGTGTTTGGTCTGGAGAACCACACCTGATCGCAGCGAGGAGTCTGATTCTGGGCCTCCCGGGAGCTTCTCAGTAGATCCAGGCAGACATCTCCCAGGGGGGTCCGCTTCTGCCATGTACCATGAGACAAACATCAATTCAACTTTTTACTGACATGATTAACAGCTAACTGGCAAGCAGCGATATAGGGGGAGGCGGTTCATGAATAATAACCTTCCTGCTAAATTTGTTATCACTTCAAAACGCTAGTCACAACTTTAAAGGATAAAGGATGCTGTCGTCAAAATGTTGAAGCTCTGAGTCTTCTTGTACTGAGTCGTGGTCTTTGAGGCCCAGATGCTGGGGAGGGGAAGGGCTCCCACTTGAAGCAGGGCTCCAGGGTTCCAGGGTTCCAACCAGAACCAAGCTGTTCCTGGTCTTGGTCTTGTTTAATCCCACCACAGAAAACACACTGCATCTGCATTGGAGTGGGGCAGGACCAGGACCATCCCTGTGATGGGGGCAAACTTCTGGGACAGGTTTAGCCCCATCATCTATGAAGACTGGACAAAGAACAGAGGGAATCAGCTCTTAAATGTGACTGTTTTCTTGTTTTCCTTTCACTGAATCAGCAAACAACAAAGCTGTTCTTGTTCTGTCGTCCTGAGGCTCTGCTGATCTTGATAAAACCTGTTCCCTCTTTCCTCCTGCCACTGGCCCTGTCTTATCAAACCTCGTGCTGGTTTATTAAAGCTACAGGAGTGAACCAGTGACTGTCTCCTAACAGGTTAATATCACAAGCAAGTGTGTTGTAATTCCCCTTTTTTAACATGTGAAAACAAATCGTTAACAAGTGACCATAAAACTGTTCTTAAGTTCTACACATAGACATGAATTATTGAATGCATAGTAACTGTAGAGATATGTCTGTCTAGTTTTATTTGACCACATTTCAGCTTGCAAACGAACTCACAAGAACAACAGCTGTATCCCAAAACTGATAAACAATAGTGAATCCTGCTCTGGAGTCCCTGATTGATCAGCATCGATACAGACCAGATGGTAGCAAGGAGCAGGCTGGGAGGACGGAGTGAAGCAGCTTCACTGATGAAGCATGGAACCCTCCGAAGAGTGTCCACAAAGCGCTCAAAATGCCTTAAAATGTTCTCACAACAGACATAAACGAATTAGAAAATGTAATTATAACTTTAAGAGCATAGATACTGAAAACACACATACCTGACGGCGTTAGTTCATCTCTTCACGGCCTCTGAGACAAAACTAAACGATCGCGAGTTCACAGGCTGAACAGGTAGATCACAGATCACTTTTGAGCCGAAATCTAAAACAAAGTCCCTGAAAATACATTTCAGCGGGAGAAATGGAGGATGTGGCGTGGGAGCGTGTGAATCCGGCCAATTCGTGACAGTTGGCAGCAATTAAAATATATTTTTTTATATTTAATTCCCACCGCGGAGTGTCGTAAAATACGCCCACTTGTGCGCATGTGCGGGGAGTTGACGCATGCGCAGAGGCGTCTGGTACGGATCGTGTTCCGGGTACGGATCGGGAACCGACAGGGTCTGCAGGCAGTGGGAAAGGCGTCTAAAAAGGCGAAGGTTAACGGGTCGCAGACACGGATCGACCCACTGGTTGCAGTGGGAAGTTTCTCTGTCACGAGGACAGCCGGGACGCGAACCCGGACCTCTCGGCTGAGAGGCAGATGCTCTACCACTAGACTATCGCTCCAATTGTAAACAAAGGACGCTTAAGATGAGGGTACACCAGATTTTGGTTCTGTTCTATTGACAGTGCATAAAAACAGGTGAATTCAGACTTGAATCGCTGTAGTTTCTTGACTTGAGAACTTTTGCAATTTATCTCTCTCTTAAAATAAGAAAAAAAATCTTGTTCTCCTGCCGGGATTTCATGTATACCATTGTTGTAGCACATTACTAGTAATTCTAGCTCAATATTAGCTGTAGTATCTTATTGAGAAAATGTTAGATATATTTTCACAAAATAAGAATAATTTTCTAGAACAAAACTTGCTTGTCAAGATTATTTGATTTTTTTTAGACAAAAAATAAGAACACTATCCCTGAAATAAGATTTTTTTTTACTTTCTTAGAAATCCTGTTTTGCAGTGTGAGTGCGTGTCTTCAGGAGGGCCTGACTGTAAACCTGAGACGCTCTGGATGCAGATCCCTTTTTTCTGCGGACACGTTTCAGAGTGCTGGTGAGAGAGCGGGACTGACTGCTCATGGCTGCTTCCTGATTGCTTTGTGAAGGTTCACTGGACACTGAATGACACTCGTAACCACAATCTTAAACACCCTCTGATCTTATTGTTTCTGTGCATTTTCTGTGGTAAAATATGCTTAATTTCATTTTAAGAAATTGACGATGATTGTTATATGTCATACAATGCATAACATAGTTAATATAAAAAGAGACATTTACTGTGAAAGGTAATTTTGGCTTCCACTACACAATATGTTATTTTGATACTGCCTGCATGTACGTTGACATCAGATTGCAGCTGGAGATGATGGAAGCAACACAGTCTTTTGTGAAATCGTTGTAGTTACCATCCTCCTCAAACATGGGACAACACAGCAGACAAATACACAGAAACACAACAGTAACGTCCCTACAGTGGACAAAACCTTGAGCATCAGACCTTGCCATCCTCACTCCCAGCCTCGTGGCTCAGTCAGTCCCCAGTTTCTGGGGGCTCGTCCAGTTATGATTAAAGCTACACAAGCAGTTTTACAAGCCAGATTATGTGCATTCATATTATAGTACATATCCACTAGACTATATGTAAGCAAGCAAGCAAGCACTCAAATAAAATGTAAGATTTCCCACAAATCCCCCTCTTGGCCAAAAACAGATTTTAGGACAACAAAATTAACATTCCTGCAAAACATACATTTCTGCATGGTCTGCAAGCATGTCTCCAAGTGCATAAACAAATAAGTACATAAATTAATAAATAAATAAAGCAATGTTCAGACAAGCAACAGCTTGAGACAAAATGGTGTGATGAGTGTTGATACTCAACTGCCTGGGTGGACAACTGACTTCCCACAGTCCTCTCTTCAGGTTAGGAGGCCGGTGTGTCCTCTCCTCCAGCTATGGAGCTCTTCAACCTCGAGAGGCGAGTGTGACAGATGTGATACCACTTGGGTGCTTTCTCCTTCAGTCAGACAGCATGGGTCGTCCGGGCTGTCACTTGGAACGCTCCGTCCCAACATGCCTCTGTCCACCCCCTCTTGGGTCAGCGCAGGTCCACAAATCCTAGATTCACGTCCTACTCCAGGTGTTCATTGCGATCAGGACCAACCTCCTGGTCCTGGAAATGGTCTTCCAGTCTCTGGTTCCAACAGGGTTAGGAAGGATAGTTAAACTGAAACACACACGCAGGCGTGTGAGCGTGGCTCTTTTCTCAGCTTTCTTTGAAGGAAATTTGTTTCTTATGATTATCAGTTGTGTGTGTGTGTGTGTGTGTGTGTGTGTGTGTGTGTGTGTGTGTGTGTGTGTGTGTGTGTGTGTGTGTGTGTGTATGTGTGTGTGTGTGTGTGTGTGTGTGTGTCGCTGCAGAAGGAGCTGAAGAACCTGTGTGTGGAGGAGGGCCAGCTGAAGCGAGCTCTGGACATGAAGCTGAACATCCGGCGGCAGAAGAAGGAGGTGAAGGAGGTGCTCGGGTACGGGCCTGCTCCTCCTCCGCGCCGCACGCCGTCCACCGCGCTCACACCCCCGCTGACCTGAGCCGCTCTTTCAGCCAGTGCACCCACATCCACCAGAGGCGCGAGGACATGGCCGACAAGATCCAGAAGATCTCCGGCCAGACGCAGCAGCTGAGGGCCGAGCTCAAGAGCCTGAGGGACGTCTGCGGCGAGGAGACGGAGAAAGCCCAGGTACCGGCAGCCTCCCGCAGCAGCAGCAGGCCACTTCCTGTTCCCGCGCTGACGCCTTCCTCCTGTCCCCTCCAGGCCATCTACAACACCCTGTCCGCTGCCATGGACAAGCTCCACCAGCGCATCGAGGATCACTCCAGAGACCTGAAGCTCGCCGCCGCCAAGTTGTCTGCAAACATCTGAGCCTGTTCACTGTTCTCATTGTTCTCACTTTCAGAGCCTGATCAGACGAGGGGGCTTCCACAGTCTGACAGCTCATCTGTTTAATGCTGTTTTGTGTTCTGTCTAATGATTAATAAAGACAAACCAAGTCAACCATGTGTTGGGAAAAATTCTTTATCACTTGTGTTCATATTTTTCTCATGAAAAGTTTGTCGACATGCCGACTCTTCTGTTTTCCTGATCAGCCCAGCCTCTTTGGACTTCAATCTAGAAACACATTTCCACTCTGGTTTTACTGTAAAGCTGATGCTGCTGCATGACGACGGAGAGAAAAGAACTGAGGCTGGTTCTTCAGCCGATCCCCGAGCTGACGGGGTCAGAGGTCGTCCTCCTTCGGCCCCCCGCTGCTCCTTGATCCGAGGCGGGCCGGAGCCTGCTGGACCTTTTGAACGTGGAGACCTGAGTCTTGTAGTCCTTGATCTGGGTCCTGGCCAGACGCAGCTGGTTGATTTCGCCGATCAGAGTCATGTTCTGCTGGACAGACGGCCGTCACATGTCAGGAGATGAAACTCCAGCGTTTAAAGGTGCAGTACATCACATTTTCAGTCAAAAAAAAAAAAAAAGAAAAGAAACAACGTAAAACTATGTAAATGCATAGCTTGTCTTTTTTTGTCTATTTACAGATGTGATGTAAATACATCAGCTTAACTCCTGGGACAACACACAGGTTCAAGTTTTGCTTTTACAAGCGCTCAAAACTTGTTCAGTAATTTAATTTCCACAACTACAAATGGTGCTTCCACAGGTGCTCAAACCTTAAAAGTGTTCAAGTAGAAAGGAACACTTATCCACCTCAGCTACAGTGTCCGCCGCGCTGAAACTCTCCCAAGAAGACGCTTGGACATGCTGAGGACACCCAGGTCGCTCGCTCACATGCTGCACTGCTCACTGGGAAGGCTCTGGCTATCTTGCACAGACGGAAAAGCTCCTGGAAAACATATTGTGTCACATATTTTAAATTGATTTTGTATTAAGATTTTCTATGTTTAGGTCTGGGGTTTTCACACACACACACACACAGACACACAGACACACAGACACACACACTGGAGAACTTCAGTCCTGCTTCACCACACCTGATCGCAGCGAGGAGTCTGATTCTGGGCCTCCCGGGAGCTTGTCAGTAGATCCAGGCAGACATCTCCCAGGGGGGTCCGCTTCTGCCATGTACCATGAGACAAACATCAATTCAACTTTTTACTGACATGATTAACGGCTAATTGGCAAGCAGCGATATAGGGGGAGGCGGTTCATGAATAATAACCTTCCTGCTAAATTTGTTATCACTTCAAAACGCTAGTCACAACTTTAAAGGATAAAGGATGCTGTCGTCAAAATGTTGAAGCTCTGAGTCTTCTTGTACTGAGTCGTGGTCTTTGAGGCCCAGATGCTGGGGAGGGGAAGGGCTCCCACTTGAAGCAGGGCTCCAGGACTCCAGGGTTCCAGGGTTCCAACCAGAGCCAAGCTGTTCCTGGTCTTGGTCTTGTTTAATCCCACCACAGAAAACACACTGCATCTGCATTGGAGTGGGGCAGGACCAGGACCATCCCTGTGATGGGGGCAAACTTCTGGGACAGGTTTAGCCCCATCATCTATGAAGACTGGACAAAGAACAGAGGGAATCAGCTCTTAAATGTGACTGTTTTCTTGTTTTCCTTTCACTGAATCAGCAAACAACAAAGCTGTTCTTGTTCTGTCGTCCTGAGGCTCTGCTGATCTTGATAAAACCTGTTCCCTCTTTCCTCCTGCCACTGGCCCTGTCTTATCAAACCTCATGCTGGTTTATTAAAGCTATAGGAGTGAACCAGTGACTGTCCCCTAACAGGTTAATATCACAAGCAAGTGTGTTGTAATTCCCCTTTTTTAACATGTGAAAACAAATCGTTAACAAGTGACCATAAAACTGTTCTTAAGTTCTACACATAGACATGAATTATTGAATGCATAGTAACTGTAGAGATATGTCTGTCTAGTTTTATTTGACCACATTTCAGCTTGCAAACGAACTCACAAGAACAACAGCTGTATCCCAAAACTGATAAACAATAGTGAATCCTGCTCTGGAGTCCCTGATTGATCAGCATCGATACAGACCAGATGGTAGCAAGGAGCAGGCTGGGAGGACGGAGTGAAGCAGCTTCACTGATGAAGCATGGAACCCTCCGAAGAGTGTCCACAAAGCGCTCAAAATGCCTTAAAATGTTCTCACAACAGACATAAACGAATTAGAAAATGTAATTATAACTTTAAGAGCATAGATACTGAAAACACACATACCTGACGGCGTTAGTTCATCTCTTCACGGCCTCTGAGACAAAACTAAACGATCGCGAGTTCACAGGCTGAACAGGTAGATCACAGATCACTTTTGAGCCGAAATCTAAAACAAAGTCCCTGAAAATACATTTCAGCGGGAGAAATGGAGGATGTGGCGTGGGAGCGTGTGAATCCGGCCAATTCGTGACAGTTGGCAGCAATTAAAATATATTTTTTTATATTTAATTCCCACCGCGGAGTGTCGTAAAATACGCCCACTTGTGCGCATGTGCGGGGAGTTGACGCATGCGCAGAGGCGTCTGGTACGGATCGTGTTCCGGGTACGGATCGGGAACCGACAGGGTCTGCAGGCAGTGGGAAAGGCGTCTAAAAAGGCGAAGGTTAACGGGTCGCAGACACGGATCGACCCACTGGTTGCAGTGGGAAGTTTCTCTGTCACGAGGACAGCCGGGACGTGAACCCGGACCTCTCGGCTGAGAGGCAGATGCTCTACCACTAGACTATCGCTCCAATTGTAAACAAAGGACGCTTAAGATGAGGGTACACCAGATTTTGGTTCTGTTCTATTGACAGTGCATAAAAACAGGTGAATTCAGACTTGAATCGCTGTAGTTTCTTGACTTGAGAACTTTTGCAATTTATCTCTCTCTTAAAATAAGAAAAAAAATCTTGTTCTCCTGCCGGGATTTCATGTATACCATTGTTGTAGCACATTACTAGTAATTCTAGCTCAATATTAGCTGTAGTATCTTATTGAGAAAATGTTAGATATATTTTCACAAAATAAGAATAATTTTCTAGAACAAAACTTGCTTGTCAAGATTATTTGATTTTTTTTAGACAAAAAATAAGAACACTATCCCTGAAATAAGATTTTTTTTTACTTTCTTAGAAATCCTGTTTTGCAGTGTGAGTGCGTGTCTTCAGGAGGGCCTGACTGTAAACCTGAGACGCTCTGGATGCAGATCCCTTTTTTCTGCGGACACGTTTCAGAGTGCTGGTGAGAGAGCGGGACTGACTGCTCATGGCTGCTTCCTGATTGCTTTGTGAAGGTTCACTGGACACTGAATGACACTCGTAACCACAATCTTAAACACCCTCTGATCTTATTGTTTCTGTGCATTTTCTGTGGTAAAATATGCTTAATTTCATTTTAAGAAATTGACGATGATTGTTATATGTCATACAATGCATAACATAGTTAATATAAAAAGAGACATTTACTGTGAAAGGTAATTTTGGCTTCCACTACACAATATGTTATTTTGATACTGCCTGCATGTACGTTGACATCAGATTGCAGCTGGAGATGATGGAAGCAACACAGTCTTTTGTGAAATCGTTGTAGTTACCATCCTCCTCAAACATGGGACAACACAGCAGACAAATACACAGAAACACAACAGTAACGTCCCTACAGTGGACAAAACCTTGAGCATCAGACCTTGCCATCCTCACTCCCAGCCTCGTGGCTCAGTCAGTCCCCAGTTTCTGGGGGCTCGTCCAGTTATGATTAAAGCTACACAAGCAGTTTTACAAGCCAGATTATGTGCATTCATATTATAGTACATATCCACTAGACTATATGTAAGCAAGCAAGCAAGCACTCAAATAAAATGTAAGATTTCCCACAAATCCCCCTCTTGGCCAAAAACAGATTTTAGGACAACAAAATTAACATTCCTGCAAAACATACATTTCTGCATGGTCTGCAAGCATGTCTCCAAGTGCATAAACAAATAAGTACATAAATTAATAAATAAATAAAGCAATGTTCAGACAAGCAACAGCTTGAGACAAAATGGTGTGATGAGTGTTGATACTCAACTGCCTGGGTGGACAACTGACTTCCCACAGTCCTCTCTTCAGGTTAGGAGGCCGGTGTGTCCTCTCCTCCAGCTATGGAGCTCTTCAACCTCGAGAGGCGAGTGTGACAGATGTGATACCACTTGGGTGCTTTCTCCTTCAGTCAGACAGCATGGGTCGTCCGGGCTGTCACTTGGAACGCTCCGTCCCAACATGCCTCTGTCCACCCCCTCTTGGGTCAGCGCAGGTCCACAAATCCTAGATTCACGTCCTACTCCAGGTGTTCATTGCGATCAGGACCAACCTCCTGGTCCTGGAAATGGTCTTCCAGTCTCTGGTTCCAACAGGGTTAGGAAGGATAGTTAAACTGAAACACACACGCAGGCGTGTGAGCGTGGCTCTTTTCTCAGCTTTCTTTGAAGGAAATTTGTTTCTTATGATTATCAGTTGTGTGTGTGTGTGTGTGTGTGTGTGTGTGTGTGTGTGTGTGTGTGTGTGTGTGTGTGTGTGTGTGTGTGTGTGTGTGTGTATGTGTGTGTGTGTGTGTGTGTGTGTGTCGCTGCAGAAGGAGCTGAAGAACCTGTGTGTGGAGGAGGGCCAGCTGAAGCGAGCTCTGGACATGAAGCTGAACATCCGGCGGCAGAAGAAGGAGGTGAAGGAGGTGCTCGGGTACGGGCCTGCTCCTCCTCCGCGCCGCACGCCGTCCACCGCGCTCACACCCCCGCTGACCTGAGCCGCTCTTTCAGCCAGTGCACCCACATCCACCAGAGGCGCGAGGACATGGCCGACAAGATCCAGAAGATCTCCGGCCAGACGCAGCAGCTGAGGGCCGAGCTCAAGAGCCTGAGGGACGTCTGCGGCGAGGAGACGGAGAAAGCCCAGGTACCGGCAGCCTCCCGCAGCAGCAGCAGGCCACTTCCTGTTCCCGCGCTGACGCCTTCCTCCTGTCCCCTCCAGGCCATCTACAACACCCTGTCCGCTGCCATGGACAAGCTCCACCAGCGCATCGAGGATCACTCCAGAGACCTGAAGCTCGCCGCCGCCAAGTTGTCTGCAAACATCTGAGCCTGTTCACTGTTCTCATTGTTCTCACTTTCAGAGCCTGATCAGACGAGGGGGCTTCCACAGTCTGACAGCTCATCTGTTTAATGCTGTTTTGTGTTCTGTCTAATGATTAATAAAGACAAACCAAGTCAACCATGTGTTGGGAAAAATTCTTTATCACTTGTGTTCATATTTTTCTCATGAAAAGTTTGTCGACATGCCGACTCTTCTGTTTTCCTGATCAGCCCAGCCTCTTTGGACTTCAATCTAGAAACACATTTCCACTCTGGTTTTACTGTAAAGCTGATGCTGCTGCATGACGACGGAGAGAAAAGAACTGAGGCTGGTTCTTCAGCCGATCCCCGAGCTGACGGGGTCAGAGGTCGTCCTCCTTCGGCCCCCCGCTGCTCCTTGATCCGAGGCGGGCCGGAGCCTGCTGGACCTTTTGAACGTGGAGACCTGAGTCTTGTAGTCCTTGATCTGGGTCCTGGCCAGACGCAGCTGGTTGATTTCGCCGATCAGAGTCATGTTCTGCTGGACAGACGGCCGTCACATGTCAGGAGATGAAACTCCAGCGTTTAAAGGTGCAGTACATCACATTTTCAGTCAAAAAAAAAAAAAAAGAAAAGAAACAACGTAAAACTATGTAAATGCATAGCTTGTCTTTTTTTGTCTATTTACAGATGTGATGTAAATACATCAGCTTAACTCCTGGGACAACACACAGGTTCAAGTTTTGCTTTTACAAGCGCTCAAAACTTGTTCAGTAATTTAATTTCCACAACTACAAATGGTGCTTCCACAGGTGCTCAAACCTTAAAAGTGTTCAAGTAGAAAGGAACACTTATCCACCTCAGCTACAGTGTCCGCCGCGCTGAAACTCTCCCAAGAAGACGCTTGGACATGCTGAGGACACCCAGGTCGCTCGCTCACATGCTGCACTGCTCACTGGGAAGGCTCTGGCTATCTTGCACAGACGGAAAAGCTCCTGGAAAACATATTGTGTCACATATTTTAAATTGATTTTGTATTAAGATTTTCTATGTTTAGGTCTGGGGTTTTCACACACACACACACACAGACACACAGACACACAGACACACACACTGGAGAACTTCAGTCCTGCTTCACCACACCTGATCGCAGCGAGGAGTCTGATTCTGGGCCTCCCGGGAGCTTGTCAGTAGATCCAGGCAGACATCTCCCAGGGGGGTCCGCTTCTGCCATGTACCATGAGACAAACATCAATTCAACTTTTTACTGACATGATTAACGGCTAATTGGCAAGCAGCGATATAGGGGGAGGCGGTTCATGAATAATAACCTTCCTGCTAAATTTGTTATCACTTCAAAACGCTAGTCACAACTTTAAAGGATAAAGGATGCTGTCGTCAAAATGTTGAAGCTCTGAGTCTTCTTGTACTGAGTCGTGGTCTTTGAGGCCCAGATGCTGGGGAGGGGAAGGGCTCCCACTTGAAGCAGGGCTCCAGGACTCCAGGGTTCCAGGGTTCCAACCAGAGCCAAGCTGTTCCTGGTCTTGGTCTTGTTTAATCCCACCACAGAAAACACACTGCATCTGCATTGGAGTGGGGCAGGACCAGGACCATCCCTGTGATGGGGGCAAACTTCTGGGACAGGTTTAGCCCCATCATCTATGAAGACTGGACAAAGAACAGAGGGAATCAGCTCTTAAATGTGACTGTTTTCTTGTTTTCCTTTCACTGAATCAGCAAACAACAAAGCTGTTCTTGTTCTGTCGTCCTGAGGCTCTGCTGATCTTGATAAAACCTGTTCCCTCTTTCCTCCTGCCACTGGCCCTGTCTTATCAAACCTCATGCTGGTTTATTAAAGCTATAGGAGTGAACCAGTGACTGTCCCCTAACAGGTTAATATCACAAGCAAGTGTGTTGTAATTCCCCTTTTTGAACATGTGAAAACAAATCGTTAACAAGTGACCATAAAACTGTTCTTAAGTTCTACACATAGACATGAATTATTGAATGCATAGTAACTGTAGAGATGTGTCTGTCTAGTTTTATTTGACCACATTTCAGCTTGCAAACGAACTCACAAGAACAACAGCTGTAACCCAAAACTGATAAACAATAGTGAATCCTGCTCTGGAGTCCCTGATTGATCAGCATCGATACAGACCAGATGGTAGCAAGGAGCAGGCTGGGAGGACGGAGTGAAGCAGCTTCACTGATGAAGCATGGAACCCTCCGAAGAGTGTCCACAAAGCGCTCAAAATGCCTTAAAATGTTCTCACAACACACATAAACGAATTAGAAAATGTAATTATAACTTTAAGAGCATAGATACTGAAAACACACATACCTGACGGCCAGGGCCGTTTCTTCCTATAGGCCAACTAGGCGAATGCCTAGGGCCCCCAAGCCACCAGGGGGCCCAAAGCTGCATGTTCAACCTCTTCTGAGGAAAATTAAAATGTCCTGTTTTTATCTGTAGCTAGCTCTTCTGTTTATTACACCTCTTATATGCTTAAAAATAAACGTTGGATATAAATAAAATAAACTGCAATGATTTGTGGGATTATTAGTCTGTTGGACCACTGTCACACAGCAAGTGACGTCACGTAGCAGCCCTCCGACAGGTACGATGGGAATGATTGACAGCTCCCCGTCATCAGCGAGAGGATTAACTAAACAAACCATAATGGCATCAAAAAGAAAGCCCAGCGGCGTGAAAAACGGAAGAAAAAGAAGACTGAGGAAGAAAAAGGTTCAAAGGATAAAGGTAAGTCAATTGCTGGTGATGTGGGCTGGAGAGGTGGAGGTGAAACCAAGTTTTTTTTTTTTTTTGCAAGTTTGTTTATTTGTCGCACTGTCGAGTGTCGGATAAATGTTAGCCTGCTGCTGGTTATTATCTGTTCGTCACAAACTCAGCTTTAATGTTTGTCTCATGAAAGTTGGCCTGTTTTGCCGGGAATGATTGACTGACTCCGGACCCGTAGACCCGTTTATTCAGATTATAAGGAGGGAGGGCATGTTGTAGTAGTAGTCTGCTCTGTGTGGAAGTTGTCTCTCACATATTTTACACTTTATTTTATGATTAGTTAGAATTCATTTACTAAGTTTAATGTGTATTGTATAGGACTCTAATTAAAACTGTGCCACTTTTTTGTTTTTAATTTAAAGAACTCTTTTAAAGGTCGGTTTTTTAATCGATCAATCAATCAACATTTATTAGAGCCCTTTACAGCACATACAGTGACCAAAGTGCGCTCCAAAATAATTAAAGTATATGAATAAAAAGAAGTACATAATTTAAAACCAAAAAAACAATATTAAACCAATAAAAACAAATACAAGTAATGTGTTCAATGAGTGTGATTTATAAATACTAGACATGGTGTTTTATTCTTATTTTAGACTGTTATGGCAGTGGTTCGTTTGTCTTTGTTTTATTAATTTAGTACAACTGGTAAATTAATGCAGAAAACTCTTAAAAGTGGCAACTTTGTAACTGGGTACAAACTTTAAAGGGACACTGTACATCACAATGTTTAATTTAAAAACAGATAATTTTAATTTTCTGTATTACTGCAACAACGCTGTAATAATAAAATAGAATATGTACTCAGGATCTATTTTTTGCTTGATAACCCCATGAGCTTTGTCGTTGCAGGAGCAATTCTAAAATATTTTGGCGCTCCAGACATCGAGCCTGAGGGATCATCTGAACATCCTGACCAGGAAGCCCCGGGGCCATCAAGTGCCTCCAAACCTCCTTCTGTCCAGAAAGCTCCAGAACAATCACTGACCTCAGAACCTCTTTCTGCCCAGGAAGCATCAACTGCACATTTACATGGTCAGATGTCTGTTTTTGATCCAGCTGATCTGCCAGTGGCCATCAGTTTTCTCTGATTCATTCAGAACTGATATAGTAGAGGGCCATTTCAGATCAGTTCTGTTTTTACGTTTCCCAGAAAAGAAGATGGCAGAAAGCTAGAAAGCAGACATTTTTAATGCAGTACACTGTGACTTACTGTGAATAGTGTGTTATTATTAGCTGTTGTGCTGAGTGTGAGACTGTAGTGTTATTATTTTAAGCGGTGGTTTGTTTTGATTGTTGAACTTTAAAATGCATGTTGATTTGCTATGTTTTATTATTTAAAGTAAATGTTTTTTTTTTTATAAATTCTCAATCTGTTTTATTTATTGACAAATAGAGGATGATTTTCCTTGTATTATAGTTTTAACGGTTTAACTTGCTTGAGTGGCTCAACTCTTAAGATGTTTGATTTTAACTGTAGCCTAGGCTTAGTAGACCAAATAAAGGGTGAGGAATCTCTTCATTACAGTCTGAAAAAATAGGGGCCCCCAAACAACATCTTGCCTAGGGCCCCCATGAAGCTAGAAACGGCCCTGCTGACGGCGTTAGTTCATCTCTTCACGGCCTCTGAGACAAAACTAAACGATCGCGAGTTCACAGGCTGAACAGGTAGATCACAGATCACTTTTGAGCCGAAATCTAAAACAAAGTCCCTGAAAAGACATTTCAGCGGGAGAAATGGAGGATGTGGCGTGGGAGCGTGTGAATCCGGCCAATTCGTGACAGTTGGCAGCAATTAAAATTATATATTTTATATTTAATTCCCACCGCAGAGTGTCGTAAAATACGCCCACTTCTGCGCATGTGCGGGGAGTTGACGCATGCGCAGAGGCGTCTGGTACGGATCGTGTTCCGGGTACGGATCGGGAACCGACAGGGTCTGCAGGCAGTGGGAAAGGCGTCTAAAAGGCGAAGGTTAGCGGGTCGCAGACCCGGATCGACCCACTGGTTGCAGTGGGAAGTTTCTCTGTCACGAGGACAGCCGGGACGCGAACCCGGACCTCTCGGCTGAGAGGCAGATGCTCTACCACTAGACTATCGCTCCAATTGTAAACAAAGGACGCTTAAGATGAGGGTACACCAGATTTTGGTTCTGTTCTATTGACAGTGCATAAAAACAGGTGAATTCAGACTTGAATCGCTGTAGTTTCTTGACTTGAGAACTTTTGCAATTTATCTCTCTCTTAAAATAAGAAAAAAAATCTTGTTCTCCTGCCGGGATTTCATGTATACCATTGTTGTAGCACATTACTAGTAATTCTAGCTCAATATTAGCTGTAGTATCTTATTGAGAAAATGTTAGATATATTTTCACAAAATAAGAATAATTTTCTAGAACAAAACTTGCTTGTCAAGATTATTTGATTTTTTTTAGACAAAAAATAAGAACACTATCCCTGAAATAAGATTTTTTTTTACTTTCTTAGAAATCCTGTTTTGCAGTGTGAGTGCGTGTCTTCAGGAGGGCCTGACTGTAAACCTGAGACGCTCTGGATGCAGATCCCTTTTTTCTGCGGACACGTTTCAGAGTGCTGGTGAGAGAGCGGGACTGACTGCTCATGGCTGCTTCCTGATTGCTTTGTGAAGGTTCACTGGACACTGAATGACACTCGTAACCACAATCTTAAACACCCTCTGATCTTATTGTTTCTGTCCATTTTCTGTGGTAAAATATGCTTAATTTCATTTTAAGAAATTGACGATGATTGTTATATGTCATACAATGCATAACATAGTTAATATAAAAAGAGACATTTACTGTGAAAGGTAATTTTGGCTTCCACTACACAATATGTTATTTTGATACTGCCTGCATGTACGTTGACATCAGATTGCAGCTGGAGATGATGGAAGCAACACAGTCTTTTGTGAAATCGTTGTAGTTACCATCCTCCTCAAACATGGGACAACACAGCAGACAAATACACAGAAACACAACAGTAACGTCCCTACAGTGGACAAAACCTTGAGCATCAGACCTTGCCATCCTCACTCCCAGCCTCGTGGCTCAGTCAGTCCCCAGTTTCTGGGGGCTCGTCCGGTTATGATTAAAGCTACACAAGCAGTTTTACAAGCCAGATTATGTGCATTCATATTATAGTACATATCCACTAGACTATATGTAAGCAGAATCGCGAGGAGATGGCCGACAAGATCCAAAAGATCTCCGGACAGACGCAGCACTGAGGGCCGAGCTCAAGAGTCTGAGGGACGTCTGCGGCGAGGAGACGGAGAAAGCCCAGGTACCGGCGGCCTCCCGCAGCAGCAGCAGGCCACTTCCTGTTCCCACGCTGACGCCTTCCTCCTGTCCCCTCCAGGCCATCTACAACACCCTGTCCGCTGCCATGGACAAGCTCCACCAGCGCATCGAGGCTCACTCCAGAGACCTGAAGCTCGCCGCCGCCAAGATGTCTGCAAACATCTGAGCCTGTTCACTGTTCTCATTGTTCTCACTTTCAGAGCCTGATCAGATGAGGGGGCTTCCACAGTCTGACAGCTCATCTGTTTAATGCTGTTTTGTGTTCTGTCTAATGATTAATAAAGACAAACCAAGTCAACCATGTGTTGGGAAAAATTCTTTATCACTTGTGTTCATATTTTTCTCATGAAAAGTTTGTCGACATGCCGACTCTTCTGTTTTCCTGATCAGCCCAGCCTCTTTGGACTTCAATCTACAAACACATTTCCACTCTGATTTCACTGTAAAGCTGATGCTGCTGCATGACGATGGAGAGAAAAGAACTGAGGCGAGCTGACGGGGTCAGAGGTCGTCCTCCTTCGGCCCCCCGCTGCTCCTTGATCCGAGGCGGGCCGGAGCCTGCTGGACCTTTTGAACGTGGAGACCTGAGTCTTGTAGTCCTTGATCTGGGTCCTGGCCAGACGCAGCTGGTTGATTTCGCCGATCAGAGTCATGTTCTGCTGGACAGACGGCCGTCACATGTCAGGAGATGAAACTCCAGCGTTTAAAGGTGCAGTACATCACATTTTCAGTCAAAAAAAAAAAAAAAGAAAAGAAACAACGTAAAACTATGTAAATGCATAGCTTGTCTTTTTTTGTCTATTTACAGATGTGATGTAAATACATCAGCTTAACTCCTGGGACAACACACAGGTTCAAGTTTTGCTTTTACAAGCGCTCAAAACTTGTTCAGTAATTTAATTTCCACAACTACAAATGGTGCTTCCACAGGTGCTCAAACCTTAAAAGTGTTCAAGTAGAAAGGAACACTTATCCACCTCAGCTACAGTGTCCGCCGCGCTGAAACTCTCCCAAGAAGACGCTTGGACATGCTGAGGACACCCAGGTCGCTCGCTCACATGCTGCACTGCTCACTGGGAAGGCTCTGGCTATCTTGCACAGACGGAAAAGCTCCTGGAAAACATATTGTGTCACATATTTTAAATTGATTTTGTATTAAGATTTTCTATGTTTAGGTCTGGGGTTTTCACACACACACACACACAGACACACAGACACACAGACACACACACTGGAGAACTTCAGTCCTGCTTCACCACACCTGATCGCAGCGAGGAGTCTGATTCTGGGCCTCCCGGGAGCTTCTCAGTAGATCCAGGCAGACATCTCCCAGGGGGGTCCGCTTCTGCCATGTACCATGAGACAAACATCAATTCAACTTTTTACTGACATGATTAACAGCTAATTGGCAAGCAGCGATATAGGGGGAGGCGGTTCATGAATAATAACCTTCCTGCTAAATTTGTTATCACTTCAAAACGCGAGTCACAACTTTAAAGGATAAAGGATGCTGTCGTCAAAATGTTGAAGCTCTGAGTCTTCTTGTACTGAGTCGTGGTCTTTGAGGCCCAGATGCTGGGGAGGGGAAGGGCTCCCACTTGAAGCAGGGCTCCAGGACTCCAGGGTTCCAGGGTTCCAACCAGAGCCAAGCTGTTCCTGGTCTTGGTCTTGTTTAATCCCACCACAGAAAACACACTGCATCTGCATTGGAGTGGGGCAGGACCAGGACCATCCCTGTGATGGGGGCAAACTTCTGGGACAGGTTTAGCCCCATCATCTATGAAGACTGGACAAAGAACAGAGGGAATCAGCTCTTAAATGTGACTGTTTTCTTGTTTTCCTTTCACTGAATCAGCAAACAACAAAGCTGTTCTTGTTCTGTCGTCCTGAGGCTCTGCTGATCTTGATAAAACCTGTTCCCTCTTTCCTCCTGCCACTGGCCCTGTCTTATCAAACCTCATGCTGGTTTATTAAAGCTATAGGAGTGAACCAGTGACTGTCCCCTAACAGGTTAATATCACAAGCAAGTGTGTTGTAATTCCCCTTTTTGAACATGTGAAAACAAATCGTTAACAAGTGACCATAAAACTGTTCTTAAGTTCTACACATAGACATGAATTATTGAATGCATAGTAACTGTAGAGATATGTCTGTCTAGTTTTATTTGACCACATTTCAGCTTGCAAACGAACTCACAAGAACAACAGCTGTAACCCAAAACTGATAAACAATAGTGAATCCTGCTCTGGAGTCCCTGATTGATCAGCATCGATACAGACCAGATGGTAGCAAGGAGCAGGCTGGGAGGACGGAGTGAAGCAGCTTCACTGATGAAGCATGGAACCCTCCGAAGAGTGTCCACAAAGCGCTCAAAATGCCTTAAAATGTTCTCACAACACACATAAACGAATTAGAAAATGTAATTATAACTTTAAGAGCATAAATACTGAAAACACGGCGTTAGTTCATCTCTTCACGGCCTCTGAGACAAAACTAAACGATCGCGAGTTCACAGGCTGAACAGGTAGATCACAGATCACTTTTGAGCCGAAATCTAAAACAAAGTCCCTGAAAAGACATTTCAGCGGGAGAAATGGAGGATGTGGCGTGGGAGCGTGTGAATCCGGCCAATTCGTGACAGTTGGCAGCAATTAAAATTATATATTTTTATATTTAATTCCCACCGCAGAGTGTCGTAAAATACGCCCACTTCTGCACATGTGCGGGGAGTTGACGCATGCGCAGAGGCGTCTGGTACTGATCGTGTTCCGGGTACGGATCGGGAACCGACAGGGTCTGCAGGCAGTGGGAAAGGCGTCTAAAAGGCGAAGGTTAGCGGGTCGCAGACACGGATCGACCCACTGGTTGCAGTGGGAAGTTTCTCTGTCACGAGGACAGCCGGGACGCGAACCCGGACCTCTCGGCTGAGAGGCAGATGCTCTACCACTAGACTATCGCTCCAATTGTAAACAAAGGACGCTTAAGATGAGGGTACACCAGATTTTGGTTCTGTTCTATTGACAGTGCATAAAAACAGGTGAATTCAGACTTGAATCGCTGTAGTTTCTTGACTTGAGAACTTTTGCAATTTATCTCTCTCTTAAAATAAGAAAAAAAATCTTGTTCTCCTGCCGGGATTTCATGTATACCATTGTTGTAGCACATTACTAGTAATTCTAGCTCAATATTAGCTGTAGTATCTTATTGAGAAAATGTTAGATATATTTTCACAAAATAAGAATAATTTTCTAGAACAAAACTTGCTTGTCAAGATTATTTGATTTTTTTTAGACAAAAATAAGAACACTATCCCTGAAATAAGATTTTTTTTTACTTTCTTAGAAATCCTGTTTTGCAGTGTGAGTGCGTGTCTTCAGGAGGGCCTGACTGTAAACCTGAGACGCTCTGGATGCAGATCCCTTTTTTCTGCGGACACGTTTCAGAGTGCTGGTGAGAGAGCGGGACTGACTGCTCATGGCTGCTTCCTGATTGCTTTGTGAAGGTTCACTGGACACTGAATGACACTCGTAACCACAATCTTAAACACCCTCTGATCTTATTGTTTCTGTCCATTTTCTGTGGTAAAATATGCTTAATTTCATTTTAAGAAATTGACGATGATTGTTATATGTCATACAATGCATAACATAGTTAATATAAAAAGAGACATTTACTGTGAAAGGTAATTTTGGCTTCCACTACACAATATGTTATTTTGATACTGCCTGCATGTACGTTGACATCAGATTGCAGCTGGAGATGATGGAAGCAACACAGTCTTTTGTGAAATCGTTGTAGTTACCATCCTCCTCAAACATGGGACAACACAGCAGACAAATACACAGAAACACAACAGTAACGTCCCTACAGTGGACAAAACCTTGAGCATCAGACCTTGCCATCCTCACTCCCAGCCTCGTGGCTCAGTCAGTCCCCAGTTTCTGGGGGCTCGTCCGGTTATGATTAAAGCTACACAAGCAGTTTTACAAGCCAGATTATGTGCATTCATATTATAGTACATATCCACTAGACTATATGTAAGCAGAATCGCGAGGAGATGGCCGACAAGATCCAAAAGATCTCCGGACAGACGCAGCACTGAGGGCCGAGCTCAAGAGTCTGAGGGACGTCTGCGGCGAGGAGACGGAGAAAGCCCAGGTACCGGCGGCCTCCCGCAGCAGCAGCAGGCCACTTCCTGTTCCCACGCTGACGCCTTCCTCCTGTCCCCTCCAGGCCATCTACAACACCCTGTCCGCTGCCATGGACAAGCTCCACCAGCGCATCGAGGCTCACTCCAGAGACCTGAAGCTCGCCGCCGCCAAGATGTCTGCAAACATCTGAGCCTGTTCACTGTTCTCATTGTTCTCACTTTCAGAGCCTGATCAGACGAGGGGGCTTCCACAGTCTGACAGCTCATCTGTTTAATGCTGTTTTGTGTTCTGTCTAATGATTAATAAAGACAAACCAAGTCAACCATGTGTTGGGAAAAATTCTTTATCACTTGTGTTCATATTTTTCTCATGAAAAGTTTGTCGACATGCCGACTCTTCTGTTTTCCTGATCAGCCCAGCCTCTTTGGACTTCAATCTACAAACACATTTCCACTCTGATTTCACTGTAAAGCTGATGCTGCTGCATGACGATGGAGAGAAAAGAACTGAGGCGAGCTGACGGGGTCAGAGGTCGTCCTCCTTCGGCCCCCCGCTGCTCCTTGATCCGAGGCGGGCCGGAGCCTGCTGGACCTTTTGAACGTGGAGACCTGAGTCTTGTAGTCCTTGATCTGGGTCCTGGCCAGACGCAGCTGGTTGATTTCGCCGATCAGAGTCATGTTCTGCTGGACAGACGGTCGTCACATGTCAGGAGATGAAACTCCAGCGTTTAAAGGTGCAGTACATCACATTTTCAGTCAAAAAAAAGAAAAGAAACAACGTAAAACTATGTAAATGCATAGCTTGTCTTTTTTTGTCTATTTACAGATGTGATGTAAATACATCAGCTTAACTCCTGGGACAACACACAGGTTCAAGTTTTGCTTTTACAAGCGCTCAAAACTTGTTCAGAAATTTAATTTCCACAACTACAAATGGTGCTTCCACAGGTGCTCAAACCTTAAAAGTGTTCAAGTAGAAAGGAACACTTATCCACCTCAGCTACAGTGTCCGCCGCGCTGAAACTCTCCCAAGAAGACGCTTGGACATGCTGAGGACACCCAGGTCGCTCGCTCACATGCTGCACTGCTCACTGGGAAGGCTCTGGCTATCTTGCACAGACGGAAAAGCTCCTGGAAAACATATTGTGTCACATATTTTAAATTGATTTTGTATTAAGATTTTCTATGTTTAGGTCTGGGGTTTTCACACACACACACACACACACACACACACACACACACACACAGTCTCGTATTTCTATCCTTGTGGGGACCTTCCATTGACTCCCATTCATGTCTAGCCCCTAACCCTGACCCTTACCCTGACCCTAACCCACACCACAATAAAGCCTAACCCTAAAGAAATGTTTTTGCACTTTTACTTTTTTCAGTAACAACAACATGGTCAAGAAAACACTGTTTCTCCTACTTAGGACCGGAAAAAGGTCCCCACAAGGCACGTCGTTTCACGTTTTGCTATCCTTGTGGGGACATTTGGCCCCAACAAGGATAGAAATACGAGAAAACACACACACACACACACACGCACACACACACACACACACACACACACACACACACACACACACACACACACACAAATCTTATTCATGTTCTAGATATTGAACACACACATCAGCAAAATAACCCCGGTCTTCAGTCTAGAACTGTCTCATATTCACTTCATCCCATTAACAACAAGAAAAAAGCAGCTGACATTAATACTGACTTGGTAATAAAGTTAGATGGATTTGCAGAGCAGATCTTGGTCTCTGGAGGTCTGGAAGACAGAAGGTCTTTGGTCTGTCGTTCACTTCCTGTAAATGTGGAGCATTTGAACTGAACCGTGTTATCTCCGACGTATGCTAGCTCAGGTTAAAAACAACACAGTTTCGGGTTTTGGGTTTTACCTTGGTAATTGTGAATGTAGCTTGTAACGTAAAGTTGGAATGCCTTGGTTTTTTACTCGGTGCTGGAGCCAGCGTGTGAAGAACGAACGCCTGGCTCCTCCGCTGCTGCACGAGTGACCGGAAGTAGTTACGCTGGCTGAGAATGTAGCGGAAGTACGTCAGTCTAGCTCGGGCATACAGCCTATTAATGGATAAAATAATGTCCAATCAGGAAAAATGGCTCCTGAAAAATTTTTTTTTTTTCTGTATTTTGTCTATTTTTTTCCACGGTGTGCCACGAAACTTAAGAAAAAAAATCGTCTTTCTCATGATAACATCTCCGTAATAAAAAGTTTTAAAATTTTTTTAGTGAAAAAACAAAGTGTGAGATACGGGCCAGAGAGACCTGTCATCTGATCACGGTCCCCGAGCAGGTTCCCCAACCTAGTCTCACACCCGGTACAATGATCGTCCTGTCTGGCGCACCACGTCCAGCACGTACAGACAGGCTCATACTGTCCGGCTGCACGCACCACGTCCAGCGCGAGCAGCCACCGCTGTACACAAGACGCCAGGGTCTGAGCACTATTTCACTTGCATACAATGGAGATCCCTCTGACTCCCGGTGGGACCACATCACAAGTTGGTCCAAACCCCACCAACCGACTCCTGCCAGGTCGGTGGGAGGAGTCTGACATAGATTTCACATCGTCTGGCTCACCTGCTCCGGTTCCGGTCACAATGCCACCGACTCTTTCCCACTTGTTCAGGTGCATGACGGGAAATAGCCGTCAGAGAAAGCTGATTGGACGATTGAAAAAACTCACTTCCTGCTCTTCACCCCGCACCTTCTGTTGATTTTCTCTTGGTTTTTTAAACAAACAAACAAACAAACAAACAATCAGAAATCGCCCTCCTCCGTGCTTCACTCACGTCAGTGTTTTATTTGGTGTATCCATTGTTCTGCTGCCGTTCTCTCAGTCATGTACCACTAGGTGGCGCCTGGGAGTTAAGCCCTCGATCTTGTGTTTCGAGCCTCTCGGGCGTCCCTAAGCTGGAGTTTCCAGAGTTTTTAACGAGCCCTTGTGTTTTTCTGAGTTAGCGTCTGTACTTTAGTATTTTGTAAGTTAAATATTGTCAGTTTAATTTGGTCTGGAAGAAGGTGGAGAACAGGGGGAGATGGAAAAAAAAGGAGAATTGACAGCTTCTTTCAGTTTTGCTTTCCTTCACTATTTAAAGTGCTGTTTCTGTTGTAATTGTTACTACAGCCACGTGAGTATTGTTTAATTATGCAATGTGCCAATTAAGTTAAACCGATATGTATACATACATATATATATATATATATATATATATATATATATATATATATATATATATATATATATATATATATATATATATATATATTGCAGGCCTGACTTGACTGGAACTGCAATAACTGAAGTCTTTTTTTTTCTTTCTTTTTAAATTGCAGCTTTATTGTGCTGTTGTGCTGTCTTATTAGCAAAAATATCAACTGAGAAATTTCATTGAAAATCTTGTATTAATTTGCAGTGTCACTGCAGCAAAGCCCCCCCCCCAAAAAAAAAGAACAAAAACTGAGCACTATGCAGTAACACAGTGTTTTAAATGTTTTGTTTCATTTCACGTCTGTTATCTGAATACACACTGACACAAAGATGTCCTCCTCACATATATATTTTTTTAATTGAGCACAAACACTGCTGTAGTTGCAGTAGTGTTCAGTGAGACTCTATACCAGGTGAAAATTGTCGCAGGGCTTGCTCCAGGACCTGCTCCAGGACCTGCTCCAGGGCTTGCTCCAGGACCTGCTCCAGGACCTGCTCCAGGACCTGCTCCTGGACCTGCTCCAGGACCTGCTCCCGGACCTGCTCCAGGACCTGCTCCTGGACCTGCTCCTGGACCTGCTCCAGGACCTGCTCCAGGACCTGCTCCAGGACCTGCTCCAGGACCTGCTCCAGGACCTGCTCCAGGTGAGACGCCAGGGTTCAGCCCTGACTTCTGTCTGAATGTGTGACCTCTGTGTCTTCTCCTCCGGGGCCTGCTGCTCCCGTCTGCTCAGCCCCATCAGCCACTTTGGGGACATGAATGGAGGTGAACAAGGGACACATGGCAGACACACAAGGACAACTTCACAACAGAGACAAAGAACTACACACCCTATTCACATGGAGAGTCAGGCCCCCAAAATGTTGTAATAGTCACTGCATCCATAGAGAAAATATGTGAACAACAGCTCTTGGTATCTTACATTCACATCAAACACATGAGCACTGGAGAGAATTTATAGGAACTGCTGCCTTTTATGGGGAAGGTTTCCTCTGTGGCTTTAGAAGATGGCTAACATGAGGATGAAGATAGAACCTGTGCCCTCTCTCCTGTTAGGACACTCCATCTGTGACAGTGTGCTCCCTGAGGACCGTCCAAACCAGCCCAGCGACCGACGGCTGACTCACAGCGATGCGGCGGTCACAGAGACAACGGGCTCGTCTGCTTGGCGGACGGATTACTTTTGCTTTACTCCAGCTTTTTTTTCTAAATCAGATTTTTAGACATTGGCTTCAGCTGCATAAGTGTTGAGCAGAATGCATGAGGGACCCTGTCAGGAAATAACAGATGACAGTACATCCACCCATAGAGGATGGAGATCCTGGTTCAGAGGCTCAACCCTCCTCAGCAGCCACGGAAAGACAGCCCTCTGATCAAGACATGGGGTTTAAGACAGAGAGGAGCAGCACCTGTAGGACAGGTTTGAAAATCACCACACTGGATGTCTGTGGACCCCTCACCATCAACGCTGGTCCTGCGCCTCAGCCAGCCTCCAGCTCCACACGGTGGAGGCCTTGACGCAGACCTGATTCCGCTGATCTGGACCACAGTCACTAAGTGGCAATGATGGCGCCTGGACACCCGCACCCACGTCCTTTTCTGGATCCAGGAGAGTGAGGGACTCCTTGGTTTCAGACTGAAGCAGCTTGTGAAGGAACCACGCTGCATATCCATAAAGTACAGTTTATAAGAGCTGATTCCAAATGCTCATCTGGAAGAAAACTGATTCCTGCATGCATGCCTCTTCTTCAGGGTGAACTTTGAATTTGACAGCAGCTCATCTTGATATTGACGTTTTCAGATGGACAACAGTTTTTATAACTCTTACATGAAGTCCATTTCATTGGAAAAAAACAGATTCCTCCTCCCTCCTGAGTGTAATCTCAGCCTTTGTAGAGGGGAGACTCTGTAATGAGGCTGGTGGGGGTGAATGCTGTTAGAAAGATGCTTTTTCCACTTCCACAACAGTTTGATCTCAGGTGGGGCAGACCAGTTACAGTTGCACCCACGATTATCAGCTTTGCATTGAAGCTTTTTTCTTTTTCTTTTTTGACAATTCCAAATGTTTTCCCCAAATATCTCTCACCTGGTGGGCCACGGACCACGTGGGTGTTTGCCAGTGAAAATAGAGTCCAGGGGGAAAAAAGCTGAACGTCTATTCACACAGCTGAACAGTAGATGGCGATAATTCCTTGTAAAACGGTTTGACAGCCACCCTCAGGATTTCTTATTGGTTATTTTGACCCCATCTGTGGAATTTAGTGCACTGCTTGACTTTTTATGGACTTCACGGGAGCAGTGCATTCATGCCAAGAAAAATAAGGTATTTTAGGAGCTTCTATGCATTATTTGAATATGTATTATTTTCTCAGTTAGTGTTTGAATTTGCTTTTAAATACTGGATAGCTTAATGAGGGCCCCGTCCTGCCCACCCGCCCCTCATCAGCAGGTTTGGCTCAGTGAAAACACCTGACAACTAAAAAAAGTCAATGCCTCATTGTGGTTTGAATGTTTTGGCCTGCAGGTTGTGTGTTTGACAGCCCTGCTGTGGAGCAATGGTTCCATACGGAGGGACCAAACGATGGAAGCAGGTGTACAGTGTGTGTTGCTGCCCATTCTGACAGCAGCGGGTTTCAGCTCAGGCACCACAGGCCCTGTAAGGAAGAAGAGGGACGATGGAGCTGGGCAGGAGTGGAGGAGGCGCAGACACTGTGGGTCTCTGGCTGTGAACTTTGACCCCCATAAGCTCCCTGTGCTCCCTCACTGTGACCCTAGAATCCTAGATGGCTCAATGTGAAAAAAGCAATTTCCCAATGGGAATGAATCAAGTGTGACTGGGTAGTTTTTGTTTTTCAGTTTGTGGCCTTTTCAGATATCAGGCCTTTTAAGCAATAAGTAATTCCATCATGTGTTACCCTCATACACTTGGTTCTATTTCACAGAGTTTGACCTTTCCACTGCACCAGTACTGATTGCCACAGGTTACTCAGAATTCTGACTTTATTCTCATAATAATAAATCTCCATGCAGGACTTCAGGGATTGATTGGCGGGTATGCAGACTGGGCCTCAGGTGCTCTTCCCATATGGACACAAACAGTGTTGGTGTAACATGCTGGTTGATGTTGTTTTGTTCTGCTCCTCCTGGCAGTCCTGGTGTTCGGGGTGACCGTGATGCTGATCGAGAATCAGATCCAGAAACTGGACGAGTGGAGAGCGAAGCATCGAGGCTCACTCCAGAGACCTGAAGCTCGCCGCCGCCAAGATGTCTGCAAACATCTGAGCCTGTTCACTGTTCTCATTGTTCTCACTTTCAGAGCCTGATCAGACGAGGGGGCTTCCACAGTCTGACAGCTCATCTGTTTAATGCTGTTTTGTGTTCTGTCTAATGATTAATAAAGACAAACCAAGTCAACCATGTGTTGGGAAAAATTCTTTATCACTTGTGTTCATATTTTTCTCATGAAAAGTTTGTCGACATGCCGACTCTTCTGTTTTCCTGATCAGCCCAGCCTCTTTGGACTTCAATCTAGAAACACATTTCCACTCTGGTTTTACTGTAAAGCTGATGCTGCTGCATGACGACGGAGAGAAAAGAACTGAGGCTGGTTCTTCAGCCGATCCCCGAGCTGACGGGGTCAGAGGTCGTCCTCCTTCGGCCCCCCGCTGCTCCTTGATCCGAGGCGGGCCGGAGCCTGCTGGACCTTTTGAACGTGGAGACCTGAGTCTTGTAGTCCTTGATCTGGGTCCTGGCCAGACGCAGCTGGTTGATTTCGCCGATCAGAGTCATGTTCTGCTGGACAGACGGCCGTCACATGTCAGGAGATGAAACTCCAGCGTTTAAAGGTGCAGTACATCACATTTTCAGTCAAAAAAAAAAAAAAGAAAAGAAACAACGTAAAGCTATGTAAATGCATAGCTTGTCTTTTTTTGTCTATTTACAGATGTGATGTAAATACATCAGCTTAACTCCTGGGACAACACACAGGTTCAAGTTTTGCTTTTACAAGCGCTCAAAACTTGTTCAGTAATTTAATTTCCACAACTACAAATGGTGCTTCCACAGGTGCTCAAACCTTAAAAGTGTTCAAGTAGAAAGGAACACTTATCCACCTCAGCTACAGTGTCCGCCGCGCTGAAACTCTCCCAAGAAGACGCTTGGACATGCTGAGGACACCCAGGTCGCTCGCTCACATGCTGCACTGCTCACTGGGAAGGCTCTGGCTATCTTGCACAGACGGAAAAGCTCCTGGAAAACATATTGTGTCACATATTTTAAATTGATTTTGTATTAAGATTTTCTATGTTTAGGTCTGGGGTTTTCACACACACACACAGACACACACACACACAGACACACAGACACACACACACACACACACTGGAGAACTTCAGTCCTGCTTCACCACACCTGATCGCAGCGAGGAGTCTGATTCTGGGCCTCCCGGGAGCTTCTCAGTAGATCTAGGCAGACATCTCCCAGGGGGGTCCGCTTCTGCCATGTACCATGAGACAAACATCAATTCAACTTTTTACTGACATGATTAACAGCTAATTGGCAAGCAGCGATATAGGGGGAGGCGGTTCATGAATAATAACCTTCCTGCTAAATTTGTTATCACTTCAAAACGCTAGTCACAACTTTAAAGGATAAAGGATGCTGTCGTCAAAATGTTGAAGCTCTGAGTCTTCTTGTACTGAGTCGTGGTCTTTGAGGCCCAGATGCTGGGGAGGGGAAGGGCTCCCACTTGAAGCAGGGCTCCAGGACTCCAGGGTTCCAGGGTTCCAACCAGAGCCAAGCTGTTCCTGGTCTTGGTCTTGTTTAATCCCACCACAGAAAACACACTGCATCTGCATTGGAGTGGGGCAGGACCAGGACCATCCCTGTGATGGGGGCAAACTTCTGGGACAGGTTTAGCCCCATCATCTATGAAGACTGGACAAAGAACAGAGGGAATCAGCTCTTAAATGTGACTGTTTTCTTGTTTTCCTTTCACTGAATCAGCAAACAACAAAGCTGTTCTTGTTCTGTCGTCCTGAGGCTCTGCTGATCTTGATAAAACCTGTTCCCTCTTTCCTCCTGCCACTGGCCCTGTCTTATCAAACCTCATGCTGGTTTATTAAACCTACAGGAGTGAACCAGTGACTGTCTCCTAACAGGTTAATATCACAAGCAAGTGTGTTGTAATTCCCCTTTTTTTAACATGTGAAAACAAATCGTTAACAAGTGACCATAAAACTGTTCTTAAGTTCTACACATAGACATGAATTATTGAATGCATAGTAACTGTAGAGATATGTCTGTCTAGTTTTATTTGACCACATTTCAGCTTGCAAACGAACTCACAAGAACAACAGCTGTATCCCAAAACTGATAAACAATAGTGAATCCTGCTCTGGAGTCCCTGATTGATCAGCATCGATACAGACCAGATGGTAGCAAGGAGCAGGCTGGGAGGACGGAGTGAAGCAGCTTCACTGATGAAGCATGGAACCCTCCGAAGAGTGTCCACAAAGCGCTCAAAATGCCTTAAAATGTTCTCACAACACACATAAACGAATTAGAAAATGTAATTATAACTTTAAGAGCATAAATACTGAAAACACACATACCTGACGGCGTTAGTTCATCTCTTCACGGCCTCTGAGACAAAACTAAACGATCGCGAGTTCACAGGCTGAACAGGTAGATCACAGATCACTTTTGAGCCGAAATCTAAAACAAAGTCCCTGAAAATACATTTCAGCGGGAGAAATGGAGGATGTGGCGTGGGAGCGTGTGAATCCGGCCAATTCGTGACAGTTGGCAGCAATTAAAATATATTTTTTTATATTTAATTCCCACCGCGGAGTGTCGTAAAATACGCCCACTTCTGCGCATGTGCGGGGAGTTGACGCATGCGCAGAGGCGTCTGGTACGGATCGTGTTCCGGGTACGGATCGGGAACCGACAGGGTCTGCAGGCAGTGGGAAAGGCGTCTAAAAAGGCGAAGGTTAACGGGTCGCAGACACGGATCGACCCACTGGTTGCAGTGGGAAGTTTCTCTGTCACGAGGACAGCCGGGACGCGAACCCGGACCTCTCGGCTGAGAGGCAGATGCTCTACCACTAGACTATCGCTCCAATTGTAAACAAAGGACGCTTAAGATGAGGGTACACCAGATTTTGGTTCTGTTCTATTGACAGTGCATAAAAACAGGTGAATTCAGACTTGAATCGCTGTAGTTTCTTGACTTGAGAACTTTTGCAATTTATCTCTCTCTTAAAATAAGAAAAAAAATCTTGTTCTCCTGCCGGGATTTCATGTATACCATTGTTGTAGCACATTACTAGTAATTCTAGCTCAATATTAGCTGTAGTATCTTATTGAGAAAATGTTAGATATATTTTCACAAAATAAGAATAATTTTCTAGAACAAAACTTGCTTGTCAAGATTATTTGATTTTTTTTGACAAAAAATAAGAACACTATCCCTGAAATAAGATTTTTTTTTACTTTCTTAGAAATCCTGTTTTGCAGTGTGAGTGCGTGTCTTCAGGAGGGCCTGACTGTAAACCTGAGACGCTCTGGATGCAGATCCCTTTTTTCTGCGGACACGTTTCAGAGTGCTGGTGAGAGAGCGGGACTGACTGCTCATGGCTGCTTCCTGATTGCTTTGTGAAGGTTCACTGGACACTGAATGACACTCGTAACCACAATCTTAAACACCCTCTGATCTTATTGTTTCTGTGCATTTTCTGTGGTAAAATATGCTTAATTTCATTTTAAGAAATTGACGATGATTGTTATATGTCATACAATGCATAACATAGTTAATATAAAAAGAGACATTTACTGTGAAAGGTAATTTTGGCTTCCACTACACAATATGTTATTTTGATACTGCCTGCATGTACGTTGACATCAGATTGCAGCTGGAGATGATGGAAGCAACACAGTCTTTTGTGAAATCGTTGTAGTTACCATCCTCCTCAAACATGGGACAACACAGCAGACAAATACACAGAAACACAACAGTAACGTCCCTACAGTGGACAAAACCTTGAGCATCAGACCTTGCCATCCTCACTCCCAGCCTCGTGGCTCAGTCAGTCCCCAGTTTCTGGGGGCTCGTCCAGTTATGATTAAAGCTACACAAGCAGTTTTACAAGCCAGATTATGTGCATTCATATTATAGTACATATCCACTAGACTATATGTAAGCAAGCAAGCAAGCACTCAAATAAAATGTAAGATTTCCCACAAATCCCCCTCTTGGCCAAAAACAGATTTTAGGACAACAAAATTAACATTCCTGCAAAACATACATTTCTGCATGGTCTGCAAGCATGTCTCCAAGTGCATAAACAAATAAGTACATAAATTAATAAATAAATAAAGCAATGTTCAGACAAGCAACAGCTTGAGACAAAATGGTGTGATGAGTGTTGATACTCAACTGCCTGGGTGGACAACTGACTTCCCACAGTCCTCTCTTCAGGTTAGGAGGCCGGTGTGTCCTCTCCTCCAGCTATGGAGCTCTTCAACCTCGAGAGGCGAGTGTGACAGATGTGATACCACTTGGGTGCTTTCTCCTTCAGTCAGACAGCATGGGTCGTCCGGGCTGTCACTTGGAACGCTCCGTCCCAACATGCCTCTGTCCACCCCCTCTTGGGTCAGCGCAGGTCCACAAATCCTAGATTCACGTCCTACTCCAGGTGTTCATTGCGATCAGGACCAACCTCCTGGTCCTGGAAATGGTCTTCCGGTCTCTGGTTCCAACAGGGTTAGGAAGGATAGTTAAACTGAAACACACACGCAGGCGTGTGAGCTTGGCTCTTTTCTCAGCTTTCTTTGAAGGAAATTTGTTTCTTATGTTTATCAGTTGTGTGTGAGTGTGTGTGTGTGTGTGTGTGTGTGTGTGTGTGTGTGTTTGTGTGTGTAGCTGCAGAAGGAGCTGAAGAACCTGTGTGTGGAGGAGGGCCAGCTGAAGCGAGCTCTGGACATGAAGCTGAACATCCGGCGGCAGAAGAAGGAGGTGAAGGAGGTGCTCGGGTACGGGCCTGCTCCTCCTCCGCGCCGCACGCCGTCCACCGCGCTCACACCCCCGCTGACCTGAGCCGCTCTTTCAGCCAGTGCACCCACATCCACCAGAGGCGCGAGGACATGGCCGACAAGATCCAGAAGATCTCCGGCCAGACGCAGCAGCTGAGGGCCGAGCTCAAGAGCCTGAGGGACGTCTGCGGCGAGGAGACGGAGAAAGCCCAGGTACCGGCAGCCTCCCGCAGCAGCAGCAGGCCACTTCCTGTTCCCGCGCTGACGCCTTCCTCCTGTCCCCTCCAGGCCATCTACAACACCCTGTCCGCTGCCATGGACAAGCTCCACCAGCGCATCGAGGATCACTCCAGAGACCTGAAGCTCGCCGCCGCCAAGTTGTCTGCAAACATCTGAGCCTGTTCACTGTTCTCATTGTTCTCACTTTCAGAGCCTGATCAGACGAGGGGGCTTCCACAGTCTGACAGCTCATCTGTTTAATGCTGTTTTGTGTTCTGTCTAATGATTAATAAAGACAAACCAAGTCAACCATGTGTTGGGAAAAATTCTTTATCACTTGTGTTCATATTTTTCTCATGAAAAGTTTGTCGACATGCCGACTCTTCTGTTTTCCTGATCAGCCCAGCCTCTTTGGACTTCAATCTAGAAACACATTTCCACTCTGGTTTTACTGTAAAGCTGATGCTGCTGCATGACGACGGAGAGAAAAGAACTGAGGCTGGTTCTTCAGCCGATCCCCGAGCTGACGGGGTCAGAGGTCGTCCTCCTTCGGCCCCCCGCTGCTCCTTGATCCGAGGCGGGCCGGAGCCTGCTGGACCTTTTGAACGTGGAGACCTGAGTCTTGTAGTCCTTGATCTGGGTCCTGGCCAGACGCAGCTGGTTGATTTCGCCGATCAGAGTCATGTTCTGCTGGACAGACGGCCGTCACATGTCAGGAGATGAAACTCCAGCGTTTAAAGGTGCAGTACATCACATTTTCAGTCAAAAAAAAAAAAAAAGAAAAGAAACAACGTAAAGCTATGTAAATGCATAGCTTGTCTTTTTTTGTCTATTTACAGATGTGATGTAAATACATCAGCTTAACTCCTGGGACAACACACAGGTTCAAGTTTTGCTTTTACAAGCGCTCAAAACTTGTTCAGTAATTTAATTTCCACAACTACAAATGGTGCTTCCACAGGTGCTCAAACCTTAAAAGTGTTCAAGTAGAAAGGAACACTTATCCACCTCAGCTACAGTGTCCGCCGCGCTGAAACTCTCCCAAGAAGACGCTTGGACATGCTGAGGACACCCAGGTCGCTCGCTCACATGCTGCACTGCTCACTGGGAAGGCTCTGGCTATCTTGCACAGACGGAAAAGCTCCTGGAAAACATATTGTGTCACATATTTTAAATTGATTTTGTATTAAGATTTTCTATGTTTAGGTCTGGGGTTTTCACACACACACACAGACACACAGACACACAGACACACAGACACACACACTGGAGAACTTCAGTCCTGCTTCACCACACCTGATCGCAGCGAGGAGTCTGATTCTGGGCCTCCCGGGAGCTTGTCAGTAGATCCAGGCAGACATCTCCCAGGGGGGTCCGCTTCTGCCATGTACCATGAGACAAACATCAATTCAACTTTTTACTGACATGATTAACGGCTAATTGGCAAGCAGCGATATAGGGGGAGGCGGTTCATGAATAATAACCTTCCTGCTAAATTTGTTATCACTTCAAAACGCTAGTCACAACTTTAAAGGATAAAGGATGCTGTCGTCAAAATGTTGAAGCTCTGAGTCTTCTTGTACTGAGTCGTGGTCTTTGAGGCCCAGATGCTGGGGAGGGGAAGGGCTCCCACTTGAAGCAGGGCTCCAGGACTCCAGGGTTCCAGGGTTCCAACCAGAGCCAAGCTGTTCCTGGTCTTGGTCTTGTTTAATCCCACCACAGAAAACACACTGCATCTGCATTGGAGTGGGGCAGGACCAGGACCATCCCTGTGATGGGGGCAAACTTCTGGGACAGGTTTAGCCCCATCATCTATGAAGACTGGACAAAGAACAGAGGGAATCAGCTCTTAAATGTGACTGTTTTCTTGTTTTCCTTTCACTGAATCAGCAAACAACAAAGCTGTTCTTGTTCTGTCGTCCTGAGGCTCTGCTGATCTTGATAAAACCTGTTCCCTCTTTCCTCCTGCCACTGGCCCTGTCTTATCAAACCTCATGCTGGTTTATTAAAGCTATAGGAGTGAACCAGTGACTGTCCCCTAACAGGTTAATATCACAAGCAAGTGTGTTGTAATTCCCCTTTTTGAACATGTGAAAACAAATCGTTAACAAGTGACCATAAAACTGTTCTTAAGTTCTACACATAGACATGAATTATTGAATGCATAGTAACTGTAGAGATGTGTCTGTCTAGTTTTATTTGACCACATTTCAGCTTGCAAACGAACTCACAAGAACAACAGCTGTAACCCAAAACTGATAAACAATAGTGAATCCTGCTCTGGAGTCCCTGATTGATCAGCATCGATACAGACCAGATGGTAGCAAGGAGCAGGCTGGGAGGACGGAGTGAAGCAGCTTCACTGATGAAGCATGGAACCCTCCGAAGAGTGTCCACAAAGCGCTCAAAATGCCTTAAAATGTTCTCACAACACACATAAACGAATTAGAAAATGTAATTATAACTTTAAGAGCATAAATACTGAAAACACGGCGTTAGTTCATCTCTTCACGGCCTCTGAGACAAAACTAAACGATCGCGAGTTCACAGGCTCAACAGGTAGATCACAGATCACTTTTGAGCCGAAATCTAAAACAAAGTCCCTGAAAAGACATTTCAGCGGGAGAAACGGAGGATGTGGCGTGGGAGCGTGTGAATCCGGCCAATTCGTGACAGTTGGCAGCAATTAAAATTATATATTTTTATATTTAATTCCCACCGCAGAGTGTCGTAAAATACGCCCACTTCTGCGCATGTGCGGGGAGTTGACGCATGCGCAGAGGCGTCTGGTACTGATCGTGTTCCGGGTACGGATCGGGAACCGACAGGGTCTGCAGGCAGTGGGAAAGGCGTCTAAAAGGCGAAGGTTAGCGGGTCGCAGACACGGATCGACCCACTGGTTGCAGTGGGAAGTTTCTCTGTCACGAGGACAGCCGGGACGCGAACCCGGACCTCTCGGCTGAGAGGCAGATGCTCTACCACTAGACTATCGCTCCAATTGTAAACAAAGGACGCTTAAGATGAGGGTACACCAGATTTTGGTTCTGTTCTATTGACAGTGCATAAAAACAGGTGAATTCAGACTTGAATCGCTGTAGTTTCTTGACTTGAGAACTTTTGCAATTTATCTCTCTCTTAAAATAAGAAAAAAAATCTTGTTCTCCTGCCGGGATTTCATGTATACCATTGTTGTAGCACATTACTAGTAATTCTAGCTCAATATTAGCTGTAGTATCTTATTGAGAAAATGTTAGATATATTTTCACAAAATAAGAATAATTTTCTAGAACAAAACTTGCTTGTCAAGATTATTTGATTTTTTTTTTTGACAAAAAATAAGAACACTATCCCTGAAATAAGATTTTTTTTTACTTTCTTAGAAATCCTGTTTTGCAGTGTGAGTGCGTGTCTTCAGGAGGGCCTGACTGTAAACCTGAGACGCTCTGGATGCAGATCCCTTTTTTCTGCGGACACGTTTCAGAGTGCTGGTGAGAGAGCGGGACTGACTGCTCATGGCTGCTTCCTGATTGCTTTGTGAAGGTTCACTGGACACTGAATGACACTCGTAACCACAATCTTAAACACCCTCTGATCTTATTGTTTCTGTCCATTTTCTGTGGTAAAATATGCTTAATTTCATTTTAAGAAATTGACGATGATTGTTATATGTCATACAATGCATAACATAGTTAATATAAAAAGAGACATTTACTGTGAAAGGTAATTTTGGCTTCCACTACACAATATGTTATTTTGATACTGCCTGCATGTACGTTGACATCAGATTGCAGCTGGAGATGATGGAAGCAACACAGTCTTTTGTGAAATCGTTGTAGTTACCATCCTCCTCAAACATGGGACAACACAGCAGACAAATACACAGAAACACAACAGTAACGTCCCTACAGTGGACAAAACCTTGAGCATCAGACCTTGCCATCCTCACTCCCAGCCTCGTGGCTCAGTCAGTCCCCAGTTTCTGGGGGCTCGTCCGGTTATGATTAAAGCTACACAAGCAGTTTTACAAGCCAGATTATGTGCATTCATATTATAGTACATATCCACTAGACTATATGTAAGCAAGCAAGCAAGCACTCAAATAAAATGTAAGATTTCCCACAAATCCCCCTCTTGGCCAAAAACAGATTTTAGGACAACAAAATTAACATTCCTGCAAAACGTACATTTCTGCATGGTCTGCAAGCATGTCTCCAAGTGCATAAACAAATAAGTACATAAATTAATAAATAAATAAAGCAATGTTCAGACAAGCAACAGCTTAAGACAAAATGGTGTGATGAGTGTTGATACTCAACTGCCTGGGTGGACAACTGACTTCCCACAGTCCTCTCTTCAGGTTAGGAGGCCGGTGTGTCCTCTCCTCCAGCTATGGAGCTCTTCAACCTAGAGAGGCGAGTGTGACAGATGTGATACCACTTGGGTGCTTTCTCCTTCAGTCAGACAGCATGGGTCGTCCGGGCTGTCACTTGGAACGCTCCGTCCCAACATGCCTCTGTCCACCCCCTCTTGGGTCAGCGCAGGTCCACAAATCCTAGATTCACGTCCTACTCCAGGTGTTCATTGCGATCAGGACCAACCTCCTGGTCCTGGAAATGGTCTTCCGGTCTCTGGTTCCAACAGGGTTAGGAAGGATAGTTAAACTGAAACACACACGCAGGCGTGTGAGCTTGGCTCTTTTCTCAGCTTTCTTTGAAGGAAATTTGTTTCTTATGTTTATCAGTTGTGTGTGAGTGTGTGTGTGTGTGTGTGTGTGTGTGTGTGTGTGTGTGTGTGTGTCGCTGCAGAAGGAGCTGAAGAACCTGTGTGTGGAGGAGGGCCAGCTGAAGCGAGCTCTGGACATGAAGCTGAACATCCGGCGGCAGAAGAAGGAGGTGAAGGAGGTGCTCGGGTACGGGCCTGCTCCTCCTCCGCGCCGCACGCCGTCCACCGCGCTCACACCCCCGCTGACCTGAGCCGCTCTTTCAGCCACTGCACCCA
This sequence comes from Salarias fasciatus, assembly GCF_902148845.1. NCBI lineage: Eukaryota > Metazoa > Chordata > Actinopteri > Blenniiformes > Blenniidae > Salarias > Salarias fasciatus. The sequence continues at coordinate 3,476,560 of NC_043766.1, read as the reverse complement.
CATCCACCAGAGGCGCGAGGACATGGCCGACAAGATCCAGAAGATCTCCGGCCAGACGCAGCAGCTGAGGGCCGAGATCAAGAGCCTGAGGGACGTCTGCGGCGAGGAGACGGAGAAAGCCCAGGTACCGGCGGCCTCCCGCAGCAGCAGCAGGCCACTTCCTGTTCCCGCGCTGACGCCTTCCTCCTGTCCCCTCCAGGCCATCTACAACACCCTGTCCGCTGCCATGGACAAGCTCCACCAGCGCATCGAGGATCACTCCAGAGACCTGAAGCTCGCCGCCGCCAAGTTGTCTGCAAACATCTGAGCCTGTTCACTGTTCTCATTGTTCTCACTTTCAGAGCCTGATCAGACGAGGGGGCTTCCACAGTCTGACAGCTCATCTGTTTAATGCTGTTTTGTGTTCTGTCTAATGATTAATAAAGACAAACCAAGTCAACCATGTGTTGGGAAAAATTCTTTATCACTTCTGTTCATATTTTTCTCATGAAAAGTTTGTCGACATGCCGACTCTTCTGTTTTCCTGATCAGCCCAGCCTCTTTGGACTTCAATCTAGAAACACATTTCCACTCTGGTTTTACTGTAAAGCTGATGCTGCTGCATGACGATGGAGAGAAAAGAACTGAGGCTGGTTCTTCAGCCGATCCCCGAGCTGACGGGGTCAGAGGTCGTCCTCATTCGGCCCCCCGCTGCTCCTTGATCCGAGGCGGGCCGGAGCCTGCTGGACCTTTTGAACGTGGAGACCTGAGTCTTGTAGTCCTTGATCTGGGTCCTGGCCAGACGCAGCTGGTTGATTTCGCCGATCAGAGTCGTGTTCTGCTGGACAGACGGCCGTCACATGTCAGGAGATGAAACTCCAGCGTTTAAAGGTGCAGTACATCACATTTTCAGTCAAAAAAAAAGAAAAAGAAAAGAAACAACGTAAAACTATGTAAATGCATAGCTTGTCTTTTTTTGTCTATTTACAGATGTGATGTAAATACATCAGCTTAACTCCTGGGACAACACACAGGTTCAAGTTTTGCTTTTACAAGCGCTCAAAACTTGTTCAGTAATTTAATTTCCACAACTACAAATGGTGCTTCCACAGGTGCTCAAACCTTAAAAGTGTTCAAGTAGAAAGGAACACTTATCCACCTCAGCTACAGTGTCCGCCGCGCTGAAACTCTCCCAAGAAGACGCTTGGACATGCTGAGGACACCCAGGTCGCTCGCTCACATGCTGCACTGCTCACTGGGAAGGCTCTGGCTATCTTGCACAGACGGAAAAGCTCCTGGAAAACATATTGTGTCACATATTTTAAATTGATTTTGTATTAAGATTTTCTATGTTTAGGTCTGGGGTTTTCACACACACACACACACACACACACACACACACACACACACAGACACAGACACACAGACACACAGACACACACACTGGAGAACTTCAGTCCTGCTTCACCACACCTGATCGCAGCGAGGAGTCTGATTCTGGGCCTCCCGGGAGCTTCTCAGTAGATCCAGGCAGACATCTCCCAGGGGGGTCCGCTTCTGCCATGTACCATGAGACAAACATCAATTCAACTTTTTACTGACATGATTAACAGCTAATTGGCAAGCAGCGATATAGGGGGAGGCGGTTCATGAATAATAACCTTCCTGCTAAATTTGTTATCACTTCAAAACGCTAGTCACAACTTTAAAGGATAAAGGATGCTGTCGTCAAAATGTTGAAGCTCTGAGTCTTCTTGTACTGAGTCGTGGTCTTTGAGGCCCAGATGCTGGGGAGGGGAAGGGTTCCCACTTGAAGCAGGGCTCCAGGACTCCAGGGTTCCAGGGTTCCAACCAGAGCCAAGCTGTTCCTGGTCTTGGTCTTGTTTAATCCCACCACAGAAAACACACTGCGTCTGCATTGGAGTGGGGCAGGACCAGGACCATCCCTGTGATGGGGGCAAACTTCTGGGACAGGTTTAGCCCCATCATCTATGAAGACTGGACAAAGAACAGAGGGAATCAGCTCTTAAATGTGACTGTTTTCTTGTTTTCCTTTCACTGAATCAGCAAACAACAAAGCTGTTCTTGTTCTGTCGTCCTGAGGCTCTGCTGATCTTGATAAAACCTGTTCCCTCTTTCCTCCTGCCACTGGCCCTGTCTTATCAAACCTCATGCTGGTTTATTAAAGCTACAGGAGTGAACCAGTGACTGTCTCCTAACAGGTTAATATCACAAGCAAGTGTGTTGTAATTCCCCTTTTTGAACATGTGAAAACAAATCGTTAACAAGTGACCATAAAACTGTTCTTAAGTTCTACACATAGACATGAATTATTGAATGCATAGTAACTGTAGAGATATGTCTGTCTAGTTTTATTTGACCACATTTCAGCTTGCAAACGAACTCACAAGAACAACAGCTGTATCCTAAAACTGATAAACAATAGTGAATCCTGCTCTGGAGTCCCTGATTGATCAGCATCGATACAGACCAGATGGTAGCAAGGAGCAGGCTGGGAGGACGGAGTGAAGCAGCTTCACTGATGAAGCATGGAACCCTCCGAAGAGTGTCCACAAAGCGCTCAAAATGCCTTAAAATGTTCTCACAACACACATAAACGAATTAGAAAATGTAATTATAACTTTAAGAGCATAAATACTGAAAACACACATACCTGACGGTGTTAGTTCATCTCTTCACGGCCTCTGAGACAAAACTAAACGATCGCGAGTTCACAGGCTCAACAGGTAGATCACAGATCACTTTTGAGCCGAAATCTAAAACAAAGTCCCTGAAAAGACATTTCAGCGGGAGAAATGGAGGATGTGGCGTGGGAGCGTGTGAATCCGGCCAATTCGTGACAGTTGGCAGCAATTAAAATATATATTTTTAGATTTAATTACCACCGCAGAGTGTCGTAAAATACGCCCACTTCTGCGCATGCGCGGGGCGTTGGCGCATGCGCAGAGGCGTCTGGTACGGATCGTGTTCCGGGTACGGATCGGGTACCGACAGGGTCTGCAGGCAGTGGGAAAGGCGTGTAAAAAGGCGAAGGTTAGCGGGTCGCAGACACGGATCGACCCACTGGTTGCAGTGGGAAGTTTCTCTGTCACGAGGACAGCCGGGACGCGAACCCGGACCTCTCGGCTGAGAGGCAGATGCTCTACCACTAGACTATCGCTCCAATTGTAAACAAAGGACGCTTAAGATGAGGGTACACCAGATTTTGGTTCTGTTCTATTGACAGTGCATAAAAACAGGTGAATTCAGACTTGAATCGCTGTAGTTTCTTGACTTGAGAACTTTTGCAATTTATCTCTCTCTTAAAATAAGAAAAAAAATCTTGTTCTCCTGCCGGGATTTCATGTATACCATTGTTGTAGCACATTACTAGTAATTCTAGCTCAATATTAGCTGTAGTATCTTATTGAGAAAATGTTAGATATATTTTCACAAAATAAGAATAATTTTCTAGAACAAAACTTGCTTGTCAAGATTATTTGATTTTTTTTTTTGACAAAAAATAAGAACACTATCCCTGAAATAAGATTTTTTTTTACTTTCTTAGAAATCCTGTTTTGCAGTGTGAGTGCGTGTCTTCAGGAGGGCCTGACTGTAAACCTGAGACGCTCTGGATGCAGATCCCTTTTTTCTGCGGACACGTTTCAGAGTGCTGGTGAGAGAGCGGGACTGACTGCTCATGGCTGCTTCCTGATTGCTTTGTGAAGGTTCACTGGACACTGAATGACACTCGTAACCACAATCTTAAACACCCTCTGATCTTATTGTTTCTGTCCATTTTCTGTGGTAAAATATGCTTAATTTCATTTTAAGAAATTGACGATGATTGTTATATGTCATACAATGCATAACATAGTTAATATAAAAAGAGACATTTACTGTGAAAGGTAATTTTGGCTTCCACTACACAATATGTTATTTTGATACTGCCTGCATGTACGTTGACATCAGATTGCAGCTGGAGATGATGGAAGCAACACAGTCTTTTGTGAAATCGTTGTAGTTACCATCCTCCTCAAACATGGGACAACACAGCAGACAAATACACAGAAACACAACAGTAACGTCCCTACAGTGGACAAAACCTTGAGCATCAGACCTTGCCATCCTCACTCCCAGCCTCGTGGCTCAGTCAGTCCCCAGTTTCTGGGGGCTCGTCCGGTTATGATTAAAGCTACACAAGCAGTTTTACAAGCCAGATTATGTGCATTCATATTATAGTACATATCCACTAGACTATATGTAAGCAAGCAAGCAAGCACTCAAATAAAATGTAAGATTTCCCACAAATCCCCCTCTTGGCCAAAAACAGATTTTAGGACAACAAAATTAACATTCCTGCAAAACGTACATTTCTGCATGGTCTGCAAGCATGTCTCCAAGTGCATAAACAAATAAGTACATAAATTAATAAATAAATAAAGCAATGTTCAGACAAGCAACAGCTTAAGACAAAATGGTGTGATGAGTGTTGATACTCAACTGCCTGGGTGGACAACTGACTTCCCACAGTCCTCTCTTCAGGTTAGGAGGCCGGTGTGTCCTCTCCTCCAGCTATGGAGCTCTTCAACCTAGAGAGGCGAGTGTGACAGATGTGATACCACTTGGGTGCTTTCTCCTTCAGTCAGACAGCATGGGTCGTCCGGGCTGTCACTTGGAACGCTCCGTCCCAACATGCCTCTGTCCACCCCCTCTTGGGTCAGCGCAGGTCCACAAATCCTAGATTCACGTCCTACTCCAGGTGTTCATTGCGATCAGGACCAACCTCCTGGTCCTGGAAATGGTCTTCCGGTCTCTGGTTCCAACAGGGTTAGGAAGGATAGTTAAACTGAAACACACACGCAGGCGTGTGAGCTTGGCTCTTTTCTCAGCTTTCTTTGAAGGAAATTTGTTTCTTATGTTTATCAGTTGTGTGTGAGTGTGTGTGTGTGTGTGTGTGTGTGTGTGTGTGTGTGTGTGTGTGTCGCTGCAGAAGGAGCTGAAGAACCTGTGTGTGGAGGAGGGCCAGCTGAAGCGAGCTCTGGACATGAAGCTGAACATCCGGCGGCAGAAGAAGGAGGTGAAGGAGGTGCTCGGGTACGGGCCTGCTCCTCCTCCGCGCCGCACGCCGTCCACCGCGCTCACACCCCCGCTGACCTGAGCCGCTCTTTCAGCCACTGCACCCACATCCACCAGAGGCGCGAGGACATGGCCGACAAGATCCAGAAGATCTCCGGCCAGACGCAGCAGCTGAGGGCCGAGATCAAGAGCCTGAGGGACGTCTGCGGCGAGGAGACGGAGAAAGCCCAGGTACCGGCGGCCTCCCGCAGCAGCAGCAGGCCACTTCCTGTTCCCGCGCTGACGCCTTCCTCCTGTCCCCTCCAGGCCATCTACAACACCCTGTCCGCTGCCATGGACAAGCTCCACCAGCGCATCGAGGATCACTCCAGAGACCTGAAGCTCGCCGCCGCCAAGTTGTCTGCAAACATCTGAGCCTGTTCACTGTTCTCATTGTTCTCACTTTCAGAGCCTGATCAGACGAGGGGGCTTCCACAGTCTGACAGCTCATCTGTTTAATGCTGTTTTGTGTTCTGTCTAATGATTAATAAAGACAAACCAAGTCAACCATGTGTTGGGAAAAATTCTTTATCACTTCTGTTCATATTTTTCTCATGAAAAGTTTGTCGACATGCCGACTCTTCTGTTTTCCTGATCAGCCCAGCCTCTTTGGACTTCAATCTAGAAACACATTTCCACTCTGGTTTTACTGTAAAGCTGATGCTGCTGCATGACGATGGAGAGAAAAGAACTGAGGCTGGTTCTTCAGCCGATCCCCGAGCTGACGGGGTCAGAGGTCGTCCTCATTCGGCCCCCCGCTGCTCCTTGATCCGAGGCGGGCCGGAGCCTGCTGGACCTTTTGAACGTGGAGACCTGAGTCTTGTAGTCCTTGATCTGGGTCCTGGCCAGACGCAGCTGGTTGATTTCGCCGATCAGAGTCGTGTTCTGCTGGACAGACGGCCGTCACATGTCAGGAGATGAAACTCCAGCGTTTAAAGGTGCAGTACATCACATTTTCAGTCAAAAAAAAAGAAAAAGAAAAGAAACAACGTAAAACTATGTAAATGCATAGCTTGTCTTTTTTTGTCTATTTACAGATGTGATGTAAATACATCAGCTTAACTCCTGGGACAACACACAGGTTCAAGTTTTGCTTTTACAAGCGCTCAAAACTTGTTCAGTAATTTAATTTCCACAACTACAAATGGTGCTTCCACAGGTGCTCAAACCTTAAAAGTGTTCAAGTAGAAAGGAACACTTATCCACCTCAGCTACAGTGTCCGCCGCGCTGAAACTCTCCCAAGAAGACGCTTGGACATGCTGAGGACACCCAGGTCGCTCGCTCACATGCTGCACTGCTCACTGGGAAGGCTCTGGCTATCTTGCACAGACGGAAAAGCTCCTGGAAAACATATTGTGTCACATATTTTAAATTGATTTTGTATTAAGATTTTCTATGTTTAGGTCTGGGGTTTTCACACACACACACACACACACACACACACACACACACACACACAGACACAGACACACAGACACACAGACACACACACTGGAGAACTTCAGTCCTGCTTCACCACACCTGATCGCAGCGAGGAGTCTGATTCTGGGCCTCCCGGGAGCTTCTCAGTAGATCCAGGCAGACATCTCCCAGGGGGGTCCGCTTCTGCCATGTACCATGAGACAAACATCAATTCAACTTTTTACTGACATGATTAACAGCTAATTGGCAAGCAGCGATATAGGGGGAGGCGGTTCATGAATAATAACCTTCCTGCTAAATTTGTTATCACTTCAAAACGCTAGTCACAACTTTAAAGGATAAAGGATGCTGTCGTCAAAATGTTGAAGCTCTGAGTCTTCTTGTACTGAGTCGTGGTCTTTGAGGCCCAGATGCTGGGGAGGGGAAGGGTTCCCACTTGAAGCAGGGCTCCAGGACTCCAGGGTTCCAGGGTTCCAACCAGAGCCAAGCTGTTCCTGGTCTTGGTCTTGTTTAATCCCACCACAGAAAACACACTGCGTCTGCATTGGAGTGGGGCAGGACCAGGACCATCCCTGTGATGGGGGCAAACTTCTGGGACAGGTTTAGCCCCATCATCTATGAAGACTGGACAAAGAACAGAGGGAATCAGCTCTTAAATGTGACTGTTTTCTTGTTTTCCTTTCACTGAATCAGCAAACAACAAAGCTGTTCTTGTTCTGTCGTCCTGAGGCTCTGCTGATCTTGATAAAACCTGTTCCCTCTTTCCTCCTGCCACTGGCCCTGTCTTATCAAACCTCATGCTGGTTTATTAAAGCTACAGGAGTGAACCAGTGACTGTCTCCTAACAGGTTAATATCACAAGCAAGTGTGTTGTAATTCCCCTTTTTGAACATGTGAAAACAAATCGTTAACAAGTGACCATAAAACTGTTCTTAAGTTCTACACATAGACATGAATTATTGAATGCATAGTAACTGTAGAGATATGTCTGTCTAGTTTTATTTGACCACATTTCAGCTTGCAAACGAACTCACAAGAACAACAGCTGTATCCTAAAACTGATAAACAATAGTGAATCCTGCTCTGGAGTCCCTGATTGATCAGCATCGATACAGACCAGATGGTAGCAAGGAGCAGGCTGGGAGGACGGAGTGAAGCAGCTTCACTGATGAAGCATGGAACCCTCCGAAGAGTGTCCACAAAGCGCTCAAAATGCCTTAAAATGTTCTCACAACACACATAAACGAATTAGAAAATGTAATTATAACTTTAAGAGCATAAATACTGAAAACACACATACCTGACGGTGTTAGTTCATCTCTTCACGGCCTCTGAGACAAAACTAAACGATCGCGAGTTCACAGGCTCAACAGGTAGATCACAGATCACTTTTGAGCCGAAATCTAAAACAAAGTCCCTGAAAAGACATTTCAGCGGGAGAAATGGAGGATGTGGCGTGGGAGCGTGTGAATCCGGCCAATTCGTGACAGTTGGCAGCAATTAAAATATATATTTTTAGATTTAATTACCACCGCAGAGTGTCGTAAAATACGCCCACTTCTGCGCATGCGCGGGGCGTTGGCGCATGCGCAGAGGCGTCTGGTACGGATCGTGTTCCGGGTACGGATCGGGTACCGACAGGGTCTGCAGGCAGTGGGAAAGGCGTGTAAAAAGGCGAAGGTTAGCGGGTCGCAGACACGGATCGACCCACTGGTTGCAGTGGGAAGTTTCTCTGTCACGAGGACAGCCGGGACGCGAACCCGGACCTCTCGGCTGAGAGGCAGATGCTCTACCACTAGACTATCGCTCCAATTGTAAACAAAGGACGCTTAAGATGAGGGTACACCAGATTTTGGTTCTGTTCTATTGACAGTGCATAAAAACAGGTGAATTCAGACTTGAATCGCTGTAGTTTCTTGACTTGAGAACTTTTGCAATTTATCTCTCTCTTAAAATAAGAAAAAAAATCTTGTTCTCCTGCCGGGATTTCATGTATACCATTGTTGTAGCACATTACTAGTAATTCTAGCTCAATATTAGCTGTAGTATCTTATTGAGAAAATGTTAGATATATTTTCACAAAATAAGAATAATTTTCTAGAACAAAACTTGCTTGTCAAGATTATTTGATTTTTTTTTTTGACAAAAAATAAGAACACTATCCCTGAAATAAGATTTTTTTTTACTTTCTTAGAAATCCTGTTTTGCAGTGTGAGTGCGTGTCTTCAGGAGGGCCTGACTGTAAACCTGAGACGCTCTGGATGCAGATCCCTTTTTTCTGCGGACACGTTTCAGAGTGCTGGTGAGAGAGCGGGACTGACTGCTCATGGCTGCTTCCTGATTGCTTTGTGAAGGTTCACTGGACACTGAATGACACTCGTAACCACAATCTTAAACACCCTCTGATCTTATTGTTTCTGTCCATTTTCTGTGGTAAAATATGCTTAATTTCATTTTAAGAAATTGACGATGATTGTTATATGTCATACAATGCATAACATAGTTAATATAAAAAGAGACATTTACTGTGAAAGGTAATTTTGGCTTCCACTACACAATATGTTATTTTGATACTGCCTGCATGTACGTTGACATCAGATTGCAGCTGGAGATGATGGAAGCAACACAGTCTTTTGTGAAATCGTTGTAGTTACCATCCTCCTCAAACATGGGACAACACAGCAGACAAATACACAGAAACACAACAGTAACGTCCCTACAGTGGACAAAACCTTGAGCATCAGACCTTGCCATCCTCACTCCCAGCCTCGTGGCTCAGTCAGTCCCCAGTTTCTGGGGGCTCGTCCGGTTATGATTAAAGCTACACAAGCAGTTTTACAAGCCAGATTATGTGCATTCATATTATAGTACATATCCACTAGACTATATGTAAGCAAGCAAGCAAGCACTCAAATAAAATGTAAGATTTCCCACAAATCCCCCTCTTGGCCAAAAACAGATTTTAGGACAACAAAATTAACATTCCTGCAAAACGTACATTTCTGCATGGTCTGCAAGCATGTCTCCAAGTGCATAAACAAATAAGTACATAAATTAATAAATAAATAAAGCAATGTTCAGACAAGCAACAGCTTAAGACAAAATGGTGTGATGAGTGTTGATACTCAACTGCCTGGGTGGACAACTGACTTCCCACAGTCCTCTCTTCAGGTTAGGAGGCCGGTGTGTCCTCTCCTCCAGCTATGGAGCTCTTCAACCTCGAGAGGCGAGTGTGACAGATGTGATACCACTTGGGTGCTTTCTCCTTCAGTCAGACAGCATGGGTCGTCCGGGCTGTCACTTGGAACGCTCCGTCCCAACATGCCTCTGTCCACCCCCTCTTGGGTCAGCGCAGGTCCACAAATCCTAGATTCACGTCCTACTCCAGGTGTTCATTGCGATCAGGACCAACCTCCTGGTCCTGGAAATGGTCTTCCGGTCTCTGGTTCCAACAGGGTTAGGAAGGATAGTTAAACTGAAACACACACGCAGGCGTGTGAGCTTGGCTCTTTTCTCAGCTTTCTTTGAAGGAAATTTGTTTCTTATGTTTATCAGTTGTGTGTGAGTGTGTGTGTGTGTGTGTGTGTGTGTGTGTGTGTGTGTGTGTGTGTGTCGCTGCAGAAGGAGCTGAAGAACCTGTGTGTGGAGGAGGGCCAGCTGAAGCGAGCTCTGGACATGAAGCTGAACATCCGGCGGCAGAAGAAGGAGGTGAAGGAGGTGCTCGGGTACGGGCCTGCTCCTCCTCCGCGCCGCACGCCGTCCACCGCGCTCACACCCCCGCTGACCTGAGCCGCTCTTTCAGCCACTGCACCCACATCCACCAGAGGCGCGAGGACATGGCCGACAAGATCCAGAAGATCTCCGGCCAGACGCAGCAGCTGAGGGCCGAGATCAAGAGCCTGAGGGACGTCTGCGGCGAGGAGACGGAGAAAGCCCAGGTACCGGCGGCCTCCCGCAGCAGCAGCAGGCCACTTCCTGTTCCCGCGCTGACGCCTTCCTCCTGTCCCCTCCAGGCCATCTACAACACCCTGTCCGCTGCCATGGACAAGCTCCACCAGCGCATCGAGGATCACTCCAGAGACCTGAAGCTCGCCGCCGCCAAGTTGTCTGCAAACATCTGAGCCTGTTCACTGTTCTCATTGTTCTCACTTTCAGAGCCTGATCAGACGAGGGGGCTTCCACAGTCTGACAGCTCATCTGTTTAATGCTGTTTTGTGTTCTGTCTAATGATTAATAAAGACAAACCAAGTCAACCATGTGTTGGGAAAAATTCTTTATCACTTGTGTTCATATTTTTCTCATGAAAAGTTTGTCGACATGCCGACTCTTCTGTTTTCCTGATCAGCCCAGCCTCTTTGGACTTCAATCTAGAAACACATTTCCACTCTGGTTTTACTGTAAAGCTGATGCTGCTGCATGACGATGGAGAGAAAAGAACTGAGGCTGGTTCTTCAGCCGATCCCCGAGCTGACGGGGTCAGAGGTCGTCCTCATTCGGCCCCCCGCTGCTCCTTGATCCGAGGCGGGCCGGAGCCTGCTGGACCTTTTGAACGTGGAGACCTGAGTCTTGTAGTCCTTGATCTGGGTCCTGGCCAGACGCAGCTGGTTGATTTCGCCGATCAGAGTCGTGTTCTGCTGGACAGACGGCCGTCACATGTCAGGAGATGAAACTCCAGCGTTTAAAGGTGCAGTACATCACATTTTCAGTCAAAAAAAAAGAAAAAGAAAAGAAACAACGTAAAACTATGTAAATGCATAGCTTGTCTTTTTTGTCTATTTACAGATGTGATGTAAATACATCAGCTTAACTCCTGGGACAACACACAGGTTCAAGTTTTGCTTTTACAAGCGCTCAAAACTTGTTCAGAAATTTAATTTCCACAACTACAAATGGTGCTTCCACAGGTGCTCAAACCTTAAAAGTGTTCAAGTAGAAAGGAACACTTATCCACCTCAGCTACAGTGTCCGCCGCGCTGAAACTCTCCCAAGAAGACGCTTGGACATGCTGAGGACACCCAGGTCGCTCGCTCACATGCTGCACTGCTCACTGGGAAGGCTCTGGCTATCTTGCACAGACGGAAAAGCTCCTGGAAAACATATTGTGTCACATATTTTAAATTGATTTTGTATTAAGATTTTCTATGTTTAGGTCTGGGGTTTTCACACACACACACACACACACACACACACACACACACACACACACACACACACAGTCTCGTATTTCTATCCTTGTGGGGACCTTCCATTGACTCCCATTCATGTCTAGCCCCTAACCCTGACCCTTACCCTGACCCTAACCCACACCACAATAAAGCCTAACCCTAAAGAAATGTTTTTGCACTTTTACTTTTTTCAGTAACAACAACATGGTCAAGAAAACACTGTTTCTCCTACTTAGGACCGGAAAAAGGTCCCCACAAGGCACGTCGTTTCACGTTTTGCTATCCTTGTGGGGACATTTGGCCCCAACAAGGATAGAAATACGAGAAAACACACACACACACACACACACACACACACACACACACACACACACACACACACACACACACACACACACACACACACACACACACAAATCTTATTCATGTTCTAGATATTGAACACACACATCAGCAAAATAACCCCGGTCTTCAGTCTAGAACTGTCTCATATTCACTTCATCCCATTAACAACAAGAAAAAAGCAGCTGACATTAATACTGACTTGGTAATAAAGTTAGATGGATTTGCAGAGCAGATCTTGGTCTCTGGAGGTCTGGAAGACAGAAGGTCTTTGGTCTGTCGTTCACTTCCTGTAAATGTGGAGCATTTGAACTGAACCGTGTTATCTCCGACGTATGCTAGCTCAGGTTAAAAACAACACAGTTTCGGGTTTTGGGTTTTACCTTGGTAATTGTGAATGTAGCTTGTAACGTAAAGTTGGAATGCCTTGGTTTTTTACTCGGTGCTGGAGCCAGCGTGTGAAGAACGAACGCCTGGCTCCTCCGCTGCTGCACGAGTGACCGGAAGTAGTTACGCTGGCTGAGAATGTAGCGGAAGTACGTCAGTCTAGCTCGGGCATACAGCCTATTAATGGATAAAAATAATGTCCAATCAGGAAAAATGGCTCCTGAAAAATTTTTTTTTTTTCTGTATTTTGTCTATTTTTTTCCACGGTGTGCCACGAAACTTAAGAAAAAAAATCGTCTTTCTCATGATAACATCTCCGTAATAAAAAGTTTTAAAATTTTTTTAGTGAAAAAACAAAGTGTGAGATACGGGCCAGAGAGACCTGTCATCTGATCACGGTCCCCGAGCAGGTTCCCCAACCTAGTCTCACACCCGGTACAATGATCGTCCTGTCTGGCGCACCACGTCCAGCACGTACAGACAGGCTCATACTGTCCGGCTGCACGCACCACGTCCAGCGCGAGCAGCCACCGCTGTACACAAGACGCCAGGGTCTGAGCACTATTTCACTTGCATACAATGGAGATCCCTCTGACTCCCGGTGGGACCACATCACAAGTTGGTCCAAACCCCACCAACCGACTCCTGCCAGGTCGGTGGGAGGAGTCTGACATAGATTTCACATCGTCTGGCTCACCTGCTCCGGTTCCGGTCACAATGCCACCGACTCTTTCCCACTTGTTCAGGTGCATGACGGGAAATAGCCGTCAGAGAAAGCTGATTGGACGATTGAAAAAACTCACTTCCTGCTCTTCACCCCGCACCTTCTGTTGATTTTCTCTTGGTTTTTTAAACAAACAAACAAACAAACAAACAAACAATCAGAAATCGCCCTCCTCCGTGCTTCACTCACGTCAGTGTTTTATTTGGTGTATCCATTGTTCTGCTGCCGTTCTCTCAGTCATGTACCACTAGGTGGCGCCTAGGAGTTAAGCCCTCGATCTTGTGTTTCGAGCCTCTCGGGCGTCCCTAAGCTGGAGTTTCCAGAGTTTTTAACGAGCCCTTGTGTTTTTCTGAGTTAGCGTCTGTACTTTAGTATTTTGTAAGTTAAATATTGTCAGTTTAATTTGGTCTGGAAGAAGGTGGAGAACAGGGGGAGATGGAAAAAAAAAGGAGAATTGACAGCTTCTTTCAGTTTTGCTTTCCTTCACTATTTAAAGTGCTGTTTCTGTTGTAATTGTTACTACAGCCACGTGAGTATTGTTTAATTATGCAATGTGCCAATTAAGTTAAACCGATATGTATACATACATATATATATATATATATATATATATATATATATATATATATATATATATATATATATATATATATATATATATATATATATATATATATATTTTGCAGGCCTGACTTGACTGGAACTGCAATAACTGAAGTCTTTTTTTTTCTTTCTTTTTAAATTGCAGCTTTATTGTGCTGTTGTGCTGTCTTATTAGCAAAAATATCAACTGAGAAATTTCATTGAAAATCTTGTATTAATTTGCAGTGTCACTGCAGCAAAGCCCCCCCCCCAAAAAAAAAGAACAAAAACTGAGCACTATGCAGTAACACAGTGTTTTAAATGTTTTGTTTCATTTCACGTCTGTTATCTGAATACACACTGACACAAAGATGTCCTCCTCACATATATATTTTTTTAATTGAGCACAAACACTGCTGTAGTTGCAGTAGTGTTCAGTGAGACTCTATACCAGGTGAAAATTGTCGCAGGGCTTGCTCCAGGACCTGCTCCAGGACCTGCTCCAGGACCTGCTCCAGGACCTGCTCCAGGGCTTGCTCCAGGACCTGCTCCAGGACCTGCTCCAGGACCTGCTCCAGGACCTGCTCCTGGACCTGCTCCAGGACCTGCTCCCGGACCTGCTCCAGGACCTGCTCCCGGACCTGCTCCAGGACCTGCTCCAGGACCTGCTCCAGGACCTGCTCCTGGACCTGCTCCTGGACCTGCTCCAGGACCTGCTCCAGGTGAGACGCCAGGGTTCAGCCCTGACTTCTGTCTGAATGTGTGACCTCTGTGTCTTCTCCTCCGGGGCCTGCTGCTCCCGTCTGCTCAGCCCCATCAGCCACTTTGGGGACATGAATGGAGGTGAACAAGGGACACATGGCAGACACACAAGGACAACTTCACAACAGAGACAAAGAACTACACACCCTATTCACATGGAGAGTCAGGCCCCCAAAATGTTGTAATAGTCACTGCATCCATAGAGAAAATATGTGAACAACAGCTCTTGGTATCTTACATTCACATCAAACACATGAGCACTGGAGAGAATTTATAGGAACTGCTGCCTTTTATGGGGAAGGTTTCCTCTGTGGCTTTAGAAGATGGCTAACATGAGGATGAAGATAGAACCTATGCCCTCTCTCCTGTTAGGACACTCCATCTGTGACAGTGTGCTCCCTGAGGACCGTCCAAACCAGCCCAGCGACCGACGGCTGACTCACAGCGATGCGGCGGTCACAGAGACAACGGGCTCGTCTGCTAGGCGGACGGATTACTTTTGCTTTACTCCAGCGCTTTTTTTTCTAAATCAGATTTTTAGACATTGGCTTCAGCTGCATAAGTGTTGAGCAGAATGCATGAGGGACCCTGTCAGGAAATAACAGATGACAGTACATCCACCCATAGAGGATGGAGATCCTGGTTCAGAGGCTCAACCCTCCTCAGCAGCCACGGAAAGACAGCCCTCTGATCAAGACATGGGGTTTAAGACAGAGAGGAGCAGCACCTGTAGGACAGGTTTGAAAATCACCACACTGGATGTCTGTGGACCCCTCACCATCAACGCTGGTCCTGCGCCTCAGCCAGCCTCCAGCTCCACACGGTGGAGGCCTTGACGCAGACCTGATTCCGCTGATCTGGACCACAGTCACTAAGTGGCAATGATGGCGCCTGGACACCCGCACCCACGTCCTTTTCTGGATCCAGGAGAGTGAGGGACTCCTTGGTTTCAGACTGAAGCAGCTTGTGAAGGAACCACGCTGCATATCCATAAAGTACAGTTTATAAGAGCTGATTCCAAATGCTCATCTGGAAGAAAACTGATTCCTGCATGCATGCCTCTTCTTCAGGGTGAACTTTGAATTTGACAGCAGCTCATCTTGATATTGACGTTTTCAGATGGACAACAGTTTTTATAACTCTTACATGAAGTCCATTTCATTGGAAAAAAACAGATTCCTCCTCCCTCCTGAGTGTAATCTCAGCCTTTGTAGAGGGGAGACTCTGTAATGAGGCTGGTGGGGGTGAATGCTGTTAGAAAGATGCTTTTTCCACTTCCACAACAGTTTGATCTCAGGTGGGGCAGACCAGTTACAGTTGCACCCACGATTATCAGCTTTGCATTGAAGCTTTTTTCTTTTTCTTTTTTGACAATTCCAAATGTTTTCCCCAAATATCTCTCACCTGGTGGGCCACGGACCACGTGGGTGTTTGCCAGTGAAAATAGAGTCCAGGGGGAAAAAAGCTGAACGTCTATTCACACAGCTGAACAGTAGATGGCGATAATTCCTTGTAAAACGGTTTGACAGCCACCCTCAGGATTTCTTATTGGTTATTTTGACCCCATCTGTGGAATTTAGTGCACTGCTTGACTTTTTATGGACTTCACGGGAGCAGTGCATTCATGCCAAGAAAAATAAGGTATTTTAGGAGCTTCTATGCATTATTTGAATATGTATTATTTTCTCAGTTAGTGTTTGAATTTGCTTTTAAATACTGGATAGCTTAATGAGGGCCCCGTCCTGCCCACCCGCCCCTCATCAGCAGGTTTGGCTCAGTGAAAACACCTGACAACTAAAAAAAGTCAATGCCTCATTGTGGTTTGAATGTTTTGGCCTGCAGGTTGTGTGTTTGACAGCCCTGCTGTGGAGCAATGGTTCCATACGGAGGGACCAAACGATGGAAGCAGGTGTACAGTGTGTGTTGCTGCCCATTCTGACAGCAGCGGGTTTCAGCTCAGGCACCACAGGCCCTGTAAGGAAGAAGAGGGACGATGGAGCTGGGCAGGAGTGGAGGAGGCGCAGACACTGTGGGTCTCTGGCTGTGAACTTTGACCCCCATAAGCTCCCTGTGCTCCCTCACTGTGACCCAAGAATCCTAGATGGCTCAATGTGAAAAAAGCAATTTCCCAATGGGAATGAATCAAGTGTGACTGGGTAGTTTTTGTTTTTCAGTTTGTGGCCTTTTCAGATATCAGGCCTTTTAAGCAATAAGTAATTCCATCATGTGTTACCCTCATACACTTGGTTCTATTTCACAGAGTTTGACCTTTCCACTGTACCAGTACTGATTGCCACAGGTTACTCAGAATTCTGACTTTATTCTCATAATAATAAATCTCCATGCAGGACTTCAGGGATTGATTGGCGGGTATGCAGACTGGGCCTCAGGTGCTCTTCCCATGTGGACACAAACAGCGTTGATGTAACATGCTGGTTGATGTTGTTTTGTTCTGCTCCTCCTGGCAGTCCTGGTGTTCGGGGTGGCCGTGATGCTGATCGAGAATCAGATCCAGAAACTGGACAAGTGGAGAGCGAAGCATCGAGGATCACTCCAGAGACCTGAAGCTCGCCGCCGCCAAGTTGTCTGCAAACATCCGAGCCTGTTCACTGTTCTCATTGTTCTCACTTTCAGAGCCTGATCAGACGAGGGGGCTTCCACAGTCTGACAGCTCATCTGTTTAATGCTGTTTTGTGTTCTGTCTAATGATTAATAAAGACAAACCAAGTCAACCATGTGTTGGGAAAAATTCTTTATCACTTGTGTTCATATTTTTCTCATGAAAAGTTTGTCGACATGCCGACTCTTCTGTTTTCCTGATCAGCCCAGCCTCTTTGGACTTCAATCTAGAAACACATTTCCACTCTGGTTTCACTGTAAAGCTGATGCTGCTGCATGACGACGGAGATAAAAGAACTGAGGCTGGTTCTTCAGCCGATCCCCGAGCTGACGGGGTCAGAGGTCGTCCTCATTCGGCCCCCAGCTGCTCCTTGATCCGAGGCGGGCCGGAGCCTGCTGGACCTTTTGAACGTGGAGACCTGAGTCTTGTAGTCCTTGATCTGGGTCCTGGCCAGACGCAGCTGGTTGATTTCGCCGATCAGAGTCGTGTTCTGCTGGACAGACGGCCGTCACATGTCAGGAGATGAAACTCCAGCGTTTAAAGGTGCAGTACATCACATTTTCAGTCAAAAAAAAAAAAAAGAAAAGAAACAACGTAAAACTATGTAAATGCATAGCTTGTCTTTTTTTGTCTATTTACAGATGTGATGTAAATACATCAGCTTAACTCCTGGGACAACACACAGGTTCAAGTTTTGCTTTTACAAGCGCTCAAAACTTGTTCAGTAATTTAATTTCCACAACTACAAATGGTGCTTCCACAGGTGCTCAAACCTTAAAAGTGTTCAAGTAGAAAGGAACACTTATCCACCTCAGCTACAGTGTCCGCCGCGCTGAAACTCTCCCAAGAAGACGCTTGGACATGCTGAGGACACCCAGGTCGCTCGCTCACATGCTGCACTGCTCACTGGGAAGGCTCTGGCTATCTTGCACAGACGGAAAAGCTCCTGGAAAACATATTGTGTCACATATTTTAAATTGATTTTGTATTAAGATTTTCTATGTTTAGGTCTGGGGTTTTCACACACACACACACACACACACACACACACACACACACACACACAGACACAGACACACAGACACACAGACACACACACTGGAGAACTTCAGTCCTGCTTCACCACACCTGATCGCAGCGAGGAGTCTGATTCTGGGCCTCCCGGGAGCTTCTCAGTAGATCCAGGCAGACATCTCCCAGGGGGGTCCGCTTCTGCCATGTACCATGAGACAAACATCAATTCAACTTTTTACTGACATGATTAACAGCTAATTGGCAAGCAGCGATATAGGGGGAGGCGGTTCATGAATAATAACCTTCCTGCTAAATTTGTTATCACTTCAAAACGCTAGTCACAACTTTAAAGGATAAAGGATGCTGTCGTCAAAATGTTGAAGCTCTGAGTCTTCTTGTACTGAGTCGTGGTCTTTGAGGCCCAGATGCTGGGGAGGGGAAGGGTTCCCACTTGAAGCAGGGCTCCAGGACTCCAGGGTTCCAGGGTTCCAACCAGAGCCAAGCTGTTCCTGGTCTTGGTCTTGTTTAATCCCACCACAGAAAACACACTGCGTCTGCATTGGAGTGGGGCAGGACCAGGACCATCCCTGTGATGGGGGCAAACTTCTGGGACAGGTTTAGCCCCTTCATCTATGAAGACTGGACAAAGAACAGAGGGAATCAGCTCTTAAATGTGACTGTTTTCTTGTTTTCCTTTCACTGAATCAGCAAACAACAAAGCTGTTCTTGTTCTGTCGTCCTGAGGCTCTGCTGATCTTGATAAAACCTGTTCCCTCTTTCCTCCTGCCACTGGCCCTGTCTTATCAAACCTCATGCTGGTTTATTAAAGCTACAGGAGTGAACCAGTGACTGTCTCCTAACAGGTTAATATCACAAGCAAGTGTGTTGTAATTCCCCTTTTTGAACATGTGAAAACAAATCGTTAACAAGTGACCATAAAACTGTTCTTAAGTTCTACACATAGACATGAATTATTGAATGCATAGTAACTGTAGAGATATGTCTGTCTAGTTTTATTTGACCACATTTCAGCTTGCAAACGAACTCACAAGAACAACAGCTGTATCCTAAAACTGATAAACAATAGTGAATCCTGCTCTGGAGTCCCTGATTGATCAGCATCGATACAGACCAGATGGTAGCAAGGAGCAGGCTGGGAGGACGGAGTGAAGCAGCTTCACTGATGAAGCATGGAACCCTCCGAAGAGTGTCCACAAAGCGCTCAAAATGCCTTAAAATGTTCTCACAACACACATAAACGAATTAGAAAATGTAATTATAACTTTAAGAGCATAAATACTGAAAACACACATACCTGACGGTGTTAGTTCATCTCTTCACGGCCTCTGAGACAAAACTAAACGATCGCGAGTTCACAGGCTCAACAGGTAGATCACAGATCACTTTTGAGCCGAAATCTAAAACAAAGTCCCTGAAAAGACATTTCAGCGGGAGAAATGGAGGATGTTGCGTGGGAGCGTGTGAATCCGGCCAATTCGTGACAGTTGGCAGCAATTAAAATATATATTTTTAGATTTAATTACCACCGCAGAGTGTCGTAAAATACGCCCACTTCTGCGCATGCGCGGGGCGTTGGCGCATGCGCAGAGGCGTCTGGTACGGATCGTGTTCCGGGTACGGATCGGGTACCGACAGGGTCTGCAGGCAGTGGGAAAGGCGTGTAAAAAGGCGAAGGTTAGCGGGTCGCAGACACGGATCGACCCACTGGTTGCAGTGGGAAGTTTCTCTGTCACGAGGACAGCCGGGACGCGAACCCCGACCTCTCGGCTGAGAGGCAGATGCTCTACCACTAGACTATCGCTCCAATTGTAAACAAAGGACGCTTAAGATGAGGGTACACCAGATTTTGGTTCTGTTCTATTGACAGTGCATAAAAACAGGTGAATTCAGACTTGAATCGCTGTAGTTTCTTGACTTGAGAACTTTTGCAATTTATCTCTCTCTTAAAATAAGAAAAAAAATCTTGTTCTCCTGCCGGGATTTCATGTATACCATTGTTGTAGCACATTACTAGTAATTCTAGCTCAATATTAGTTGTAGTATCTTATTGAGAAAATGTTAGATATATTTTCACAAAATAAGAATAATTTTCTAGAACAAAACTTGCTTGTCAAGATTATTTGATTTTTTTTTTGACAAAAAATAAGAACACTATCCCTGAAATAAGATTTTTTTTTACTTTCTTAGAAATCCTGTTTTGCAGTGTGAGTGCGTGTCTTCAGGAGGGCCTGACTGTAAACCTGAGACGCTCTGGATGCAGATCCCTTTTTTCTGCGGACACGTTTCAGAGTGCTGGTGAGAGAGCGGGACTGACTGCTCATGGCTGCTTCCTGATTGCTTTGTGAAGGTTCACTGGACACTGAATGACACTCGTAACCACAATCTTAAACACACTCTGATCTTATTGTTTCTGTCCATTTTCTGTGGTAAAATATGCTTAATTTCATTTTAAGAAATTGACGATGATTGTTATATGTCATACAATGCATAACATAGTTAATATAAAAAGAGACATTTACTGTGAAAGGTAATTTTGGCTTCCACTACACAATATGTTATTTTGATACTGCCTGCATGTACGTTGACATCAGATTGCAGCTGGAGATGACGGAAGCAACACAGTCTTTTGTGAAATCGTTGTAGTTACCATCCTCCTCAAACATGGGACAACACAGCAGACAAATACACAGAAACACAACAGTAACGTCCCTACAGTGGACAAAACCTTGAGCATCAGACCTTGCCATCCTCACTCCCAGCCTCGTGGCTCAGTCAGTCCCCAGTTTCTGGGGGCTCGTCCGGTTATGATTAAAGCTACACAAGCAGTTTTACAAGCCAGATTATGTGCATTCATATTATAGTACATATCCACTAGACTATATGTAAGCAAGCAAGCAAGCACTCAAATAAAATGTAAGATTTCCCACAAATCCCCCTCTTGGCCAAAAACAGATTTTAGGACAACAAAATTAACATTCCTGCAAAACATACATTTCTGCATGGTCTGCAAGCATGTCTCCAAGTGCATAAACAAATAAGTACATAAATTAATAAATAAATAAAGCAATGTTCAGACAAGCAACAGCTTGAGACAAAATGGTGTGATGAGTGTTGATACTCAACTGCCTGGGTGGACAACTGACTTCCCACAGTCCTCTCTTCAGGTTAGGAGGCCGGTGTGTCCTCTCCTCCAGCTATGGAGCTCTTCAACCTAGAGAGGCGAGTGTGACAGATGTGATACCACTTGGGTGCTTTCTCCTTCAGTCAGACAGCATGGGTCGTCCGGGCTGTCACTTGGAACGCTCCGTCCCAACATGCCTCTGTCCACCCCCTCTTGGGTCAGCGCAGGTCCACAAATCCTAGATTCACGTCCTACTCCAGGTGTTCATTGCGATCAGGACCAACCTCCTGGTCCTGGAAATGGTCTTCCGGTCTCTGGTTCCAACAGGGTTAGGAAGGATAGTTAAACTGAAACACACACGCAGGCGTGTGAGCTTGGCTCTTTTCTCAGCTTTCTTTGAAGGAAATTTGTTTCTTATGTTTATCAGTTGTGTGTGAGTGTGTGTGTGTGTGTGTGTGTGTGTGTGTGTGTGTGTGTGTCGCTGCAGAAGGAGCTGAAGAACCTGTGTGTGGAGGAGGGCCAGCTGAAGCGAGCTCTGGACATGAAGCTGAACATCCGGCGGCAGAAGAAGGACGTGAAGGAGGTGCTCGGGTACGGGCCTGCTCCTCCTCCGCGCCGCACGCCGTCCACCGCGCTCACACCCCCGCTGACCTGAGCCGCTCTTTCAGCCACTGCACCCACATCCACCAGAGGCGCGAGGACATGGCCGACAAGATCCAGAAGATCTCCGGCCAGACGCAGCAGCTGAGGGCCGAGATCAAGAGCCTGAGGGACGTCTGCGGCGAGGAGACGGAGAAAGCCCAGGTACCGGCGGCCTCCCGCAGCAGCAGCAGGCCACTTCCTGTTCCCGCGCTGACGCCTTCCTCCTGTCCCCTCCAGGCCATCTACAACACCCTGTCCGCTGCCATGGACAAGCTCCACCAGCGCATCGAGGATCACTCCAGAGACCTGAAGCTCGCCGCCGCCAAGTTGTCTGCAAACATCTGAGCCTGTTCACTGTTCTCATTGTTCTCACTTTCAGAGCCTGATCAGACGAGGGGGCTTCCACAGTCTGACAGCTCATCTGTTTAATGCTGTTTTGTGTTCTGTCTAATGATTAATAAAGACAAACCAAGTCAACCATGTGTTGGGAAAAATTCTTTATCACTTCTGTTCATATTTTTCTCATGAAAAGTTTGTCGACATGCCGACTCTTCTGTTTTCCTGATCAGCCCAGCCTCTTTGGACTTCAATCTACAAACACATTTCCACTCTGGTTTTACTGTAAAGCTGATGCTGCTGCATGACGATGGAGAGAAAAGAACTGAGGCTGGTTCTTCAGCCGATCCCCGAGCTGACGGGGTCAGAGGTCGTCCTCATTCGGCCCCCCGCTGCTCCTTGATCCGAGGCGGGCCGGAGCCTGCTGGACCTTTTGAACGTGGAGACCTGAGTCTTGTAGTCCTTGATCTGGGTCCTGGCCAGACGCAGCTGGTTGATTTCGCCGATCAGAGTCGTGTTCTGCTGGACAGACGGCCGTCACATGTCAGGAGATGAAACTCCAGCGTTTAAAGGTGCAGTACATCACATTTTCAGTCAAAAAAAAAAAAAAGAAAAGAAACAACGTAAAACTATGTAAATGCATAGCTTGTCTTTTTTTGTCTATTTACAGATGTGATGTAAATACATCAGCTTAACTCCTGGGACAACACACAGGTTCAAGTTTTGCTTTTACAAGCGCTCAAAACTTGTTCAGAAATTTAATTTCCACAACTACAAATGGTGCTTCCACAGGTGCTCAAACCTTAAAAGTGTTCAAGTAGAAAGGAACACTTATCCACCTCAGCTACAGTGTCCGCCGCGCTGAAACTCTCCCAAGAAGACGCTTGGACATGCTGAGGACACCCAGGTCGCTCGCTCACATGCTGCACTGCTCACTGGGAAGGCTCTGGCTATCTTGCACAGACGGAAAAGCTCCTGGAAAACATATTGTGTCACATATTTTAAATTGATTTTGTATTAAGATTTTCTATGTTTAGGTCTGGGGTTTTCACACACACACACACACACACACACACACACACACACACACACACACACACACACACACACACACACACACACAGTCTCGTATTTCTATCCTTGTGGGGACCTTCCATTGACTCCCATTCATGTCTAGCCCCTAACCCTGACCCTTACCCTGACCCTAACCCACACCACAATAAAGCCTAACCCTAAAGAAATGTTTTTGCACTTTTACTTTTTTCAGTAACAACAACATGGTCAAGAAAACACTGTTTCTCCTACTTAGGACCGGAAAAAGGTCCCCACAAGGCACGTCGTTTCACGCTTTGCTATCCTTGTGGGGACATTTGGCCCCAACAAGGATAGAAATACGAGAAAACACACACACACACACACACACACACACACACACACACACACACACACACACACACACACACACACACACACACACACACACACACAAATCTTATTCATGTTCTAGATATTGAACACACACATCAGCAAAATAACCCCGGTCTTCAGTCTAGAACTGTCTCATATTCACTTCATCCCATTAACAACAAGAAAAAAGCAGCTGACATTAATACTGACTTGGTAATAAAGTTAGATGGATTTGCAGAGCAGATCTTGGTCTCTGGAGGTCTGGAAGACAGAAGGTCTTTGGTCTGTCGTTCACTTCCTGTAAATGTGGAGCATTTGAACTGAACCGTGTTATCTCCGACGTATGCTAGCTCAGGTTAAAAACAACACAGTTTCGGGTTTTGGGTTTTACCTTGGTAATTGTGAATGTAGCTTGTAACGTAAAGTTGGAATGCCTTGGTTTTTTACTCGGTGCTGGAGCCAGCGTGTGAAGAACGAACGCCTGGCTCCTCCGCTGCTGCACGAGTGACCGGAAGTAGTTACGCTGGCTGAGAATGTAGCGGAAGTACGTCAGTCTAGCTCGGGCATACAGCCTATTAATGGATAAAAATAATGTCCAATCAGGAAAAATGGCTCCTGAAAAAGTTTTTTTTTTTTCTGTATTTTGTCTATTTTTTTCCACGGTGTGCCACGAAACTTAAGAAAAAAAATCGTCTTTCTCATGATAACATCTCCGTAATAAAAAGTTTTAAAATTTTTTTAGTGAAAAAACAAAGTGTGAGATACGGGCCAGAGAGACCTGTCATCTGATCACGGTCCCCGAGCAGGTTCCCCAACCTAGTCTCACACCCGGTACAATGATCGTCCTGTCTGGCGCACCACGTCCAGCACGTACAGACAGGCTCATACTGTCCGGCTGCACGCACCACGTCCAGCGCGAGCAGCCACCACTGTACAAAAGACGCCAGGGTCTGAGCACTATTTCAGTTGCATATAATGGAGATCCCTCTGACTCCCGGTGGGACTACATCACAAGTTGGTCCAAACCCCACCAACCGACTCCTGCCAGGTCGGTGGGAGGAGTCTGACATAGATTTCACATCGTCTGGCTCACCTGCTCCGGTTCCGGTCACAATGCCACCGACTCTTTCCCACTTGTTCAGGTGCATGACGGGAAATAGCCGTCAGAGAAAGCTGATTGGACGATTGAAAAAACTCACTTCCTGCTCTTCACCCCGCACCTTCTGTTGATTTTCTCTTGGTTTTTTAAACAAACAAACAAACAAACAAACAAACAATCAGAAATCGCCCTCCTCCGTGCTTCACTCACGTCAGTGTTTTATTTGGTGTATCCATTGTTCTGCTGCCGTTCTCTCAGTCATGTACCACTAGGTGGCGCCTAGGAGTTAAGCCCTCGATCTTGTGTTTCGAGCCTCTCGGGCGTCCCTAAGCTGGAGTTTCCAGAGTTTTTAACGAGCCCTTGTGTTTTTCTGAGTTAGCGTCTGTACTTTAGTATTTTGTAAGTTAAATATTGTCAGTTTAATTTGGTCTGGAAGAAGGTGGAGAACAGGGGGAGATGGAAAAAAAAAGGAGAATTGACAGCTTCTTTCAGTTTTGCTTTCCTTCACTATTTAAAGTGCTGTTTCTGTTGTAATTGTTACTACAGCCACGTGAGTATTGTTTAATTATGCAATGTGCCAATTAAGTTAAACCGATATGTATACATACATATATATATATATATATATATATATATATATATATATATATATATATATATATATATATATATATATATATATATATATATTTTGCAGGCCTGACTTGACTGGAACTGCAATAACTGAAGTCTTTTTTTTTCTTTCTTTTTAAATTGCAGCTTTATTGTGCTGTTGTGCTGTCTTATTAGCAAAAATATCAACTGAGAAATTTCATTGAAAATCTTGTATTAATTTGCAGTGTCACTGCAGCAAAGCCCCCCCCCCAAAAAAAAAGAACAAAAACTGAGCACTATGCAGTAACACAGTGTTTTAAATGTTTTGTTTCATTTCACGTCTGTTATCTGAATACACACTGACACAAAGATGTCCTCCTCACATATATATTTTTTTAATTGAGCACAAACACTGCTGTAGTTGCAGTAGTGTTCAGTGAGACTCTATACCAGGTGAAAATTGTCGCAGGGCTTGCTCCAGGACCTGCTCCAGGACCTGCTCCAGGACCTGCTCCAGGACCTGCTCCAGGGCCTGCTCCAGGACCTGCTCCAGGACCTGCTCCAGGACCTGCTCCAGGACCTGCTCCTGGACCTGCTCCAGGACCTGCTCCCGGACCTGCTCCAGGACCTGCTCCCGGACCTGCTCCAGGACCTGCTCCAGGACCTGCTCCAGGACCTGCTCCTGGACCTGCTCCTGGACCTGCTCCAGGACCTGCTCCAGGTGAGACGCCAGGGTTCAGCCCTGACTTCTGTCTGAATGTGTGACCTCTGTGTCTTCTCCTCCGGGGCCTGCTGCTCCCGTCTGCTCAGCCCATCAGCCACTTTGGGGACATGAATGGAGGTGAACAAGGGACACATGGCAGACACACAAGGACAACTTCACAACAGAGACAAAGAACTACACACCCTATTCACATGGAGAGTCAGGCCCCCAAAATGTTGTAATAGTCACTGCATCCATAGAGAAAATATGTGAACAACAGCTCTTGGTATCTTACATTCACATCAAACACATGAGCACTGGAGAGAATTTATAGGAACTGCTGCCTTTTATGGGGAAGGTTTCCTCTGTGGCTTTAGAAGATGGCTAACATGAGGATGAAGATAGAACCTGTGCCCTCTCTCCTGTTAGGACACTCCATCTGTGACAGTGTGCTCCCTGAGGACCGTCCAAACCAGCCCAGCGACCGACGGCTGACTCACAGCGATGCGGCGGTCACAGAGACAACGGGCTCGTCTGCTTGGCGGACGGATTACTTTTGCTTTACTCCAGCTTTTTTTTTCTAAATCAGATTTTTAGACATTGGCTTCAGCTGCATAAGTGTTGAGCAGAATGCATGAGGGACCCTGTCAGGAAATAACAGATGACAGTACATCCACCCATAGAGGATGGAGATCCTGGTTCAGAGGCTCAACCCTCCTCAGCAGCCACGGAAAGACAGCCCTCTGATCAAGACATGGGGTTTAAGACAGAGAGGAGCAGCACCTGTAGGACAGGTTTGAAAATCACCACACTGGATGTCTGTGGACCCCTCACCATCAACGCTGGTCCTGCGCCTCAGCCAGCCTCCAGCTCCACACGGTGGAGGCCTTGACGCAGACCTGATTCCGCTGATCTGGACCACAGTCACTAAGTGGCAATGATGGCGCCTGGACACCCGCACCCACGTCCTTTTCTGGATCCAGGAGAGTGAGGGACTCCTTGGTTTCAGACTGAAGCAGCTTGTGAAGGAACCACGCTGCATATCCATAAAGTACAGTTTATAAGAGCTGATTCCAAATGCTCATCTGGAAGAAAACTGATTCCTGCATGCATGCCTCTTCTTCAGGGTGAACTTTGAATTTGACAGCAGCTCATCTTGATATTGACGTTTTCAGATGGACAACAGTTTTTATAACTCTTACATGAAGTCCATTTCATTGGAAAAAAACAGATTCCTCCTCCCTCCTGAGTGTAATCTCAGCCTTTGTAGAGGGGAGACTCTGTAATGAGGCTGGTGGGGGTGAATGCTGTTAGAAAGATGCTTTTTCCACTTCCACAACAGTTTGATCTCAGGTGGGCCAGACCAGTTACAGTTGCACCCACGATTATCAGCTTTGCATTGAACCTTTTTTCTTTTTTGACAATTCCAAATGTTTTCCCCAAATATCTCTCACCTGGTGGGCCACGGACCACGTGGGTGTTTGCCAGTGAAAATAGAGTCCAGGGGGAAAAAAGCTGAACGTCTATTCACATAGCTGAACAGTAGATGGCGATAATTCCTTGTAAAACGGTTTGACAGCCACCCTCAGGATTTCTTATTGGTTATTTTGACCCCATCTGTAGAATTTAGTGCACTGCTTGACTTTTTCTGGACTTCACGGGAGCAGTGCATTCATGCCAAGAAAAATAAGGTATTTTAGGAGCTTCTATGTATTATTTTCTCAGTTAGTGTTTGAATTTGCTTTTAAATACTGGATAGCTTAATGAGGGCCCCGTCCTGCCCACCCGCCCCTCATCAGCAGGCTTGGCTCAGTGAAAACACCTGACAACTAAAAAAAGTCAATGCCTCATTGTGGT
Organism: Salarias fasciatus; assembly: GCF_902148845.1. NCBI lineage: Eukaryota > Metazoa > Chordata > Actinopteri > Blenniiformes > Blenniidae > Salarias > Salarias fasciatus. The sequence goes on along the minus strand of NC_043766.1, from coordinate 3,448,664 downwards.
TTGAATGTTTTGGCCTGCAGGTTGTGTGTTTGACAGCCCTGCTGTGGAGCAATGGTTCCATACGGAGGGACCAAACGATGGAAGCAGGTGTACAGTGTGTGTTGCTGCCCATTCTGACAGCAGCGGGTTTCAGCTCAGGCACCACAGGCCCTGTAAGGAAGAAGAGGGACGATGGAGCTGGGCAGGAGTGGAGGAGGCGCAGACACTGTGGGTCTCTGGCTGTGAACTTTGACCCCCATAAGCTCCCTGTGCTCCCTCACTGTGACCCTAGAATCCTAGATGGCTCAATGTGAAAAAAGCAATTTCCCAATGGGAATGAATCAAGTGTGACTGGGTAGTTTTTGTTTTTCAGTTTGTGGCCTTTTCAGATATCAGGCCTTTTAAGCAATAAGTAATTCCATCATGTGTTACCCTCATACACTTGGTTCTATTTCACAGAGTTTGACCTTTCCACTGTACCAGTACTGATTGCCACAGGTTACTCAGAATTCTGACTTTATTCTCATAATAATAAATCTCCATGCAGGACTTCAGGGATTGATTGGCGGATATGCAGACTGGGCCTCAGGTGCTCTTCCCATATGGACACAAACAGCGTTGATGTAACATGCTGGTTGATGTTGTTTTGTTCTGTTCCTCCTGGCGGTCCTGGTGTTCGGGGTGGCCGTGATGCTGATCGAGAATCAGATCCAGAAACTGGACGAGTGGAGAGCGAAGCTCGGCGAGACGCTCCCGGCCGTGGAGCAGTCATTCTGACAGGCGTCGCAGAAACATGGCGGGTGGTGTTTGGTCTGGAGAACTTCAGTCCTGCTTCACCACACCTGATCGCAGCGAGGAGTCTGATTCTGGGCCTCCCGGGAGCTTCTCAGTAGATCCAGGCAGACATCTCCCAGGGGGGTCCGCTTCTGCCATGTACCATGAGACAAACATCAATTCAACTTTTTACTGACATAATTAACAGCTAACTGGCAAGCAGCGATATAGGGGGAGGCAGTTCATGAATAATAACCTTCCTGCTAAATTTGTTATCACTTCAAAACGCTAGTCACAACTTTAAAGGATAAAGGATGCTGTCGTCAAAATGTTGAAGCTCTGAGTCTTCTTGTACTGAGTCGTGGTCTTTGAGGCCCAGATGCTGGGGAGGGGAAGGGCTCCCACTTGAAGCAGGGCTCCAGGACTCCAGGGTTCCAGGGTTCCAACCAGAGCCAAGCTGTTCCTGGTCTTGGTCTTGTTTAATCCCACCACAGAAAACACACTGCATCTGCATTGGAGTGGGGCAGGACCAGGACCATCCCTGTGATGGGGGCAAACTTCTGGGACAGGTTTAGCCCCATCATCTATGAAGACTGGACAAAGAACAGAGGGAATCAGCTCTTAAATGTGACTGTTTTCTTGTTTTCCTTTCACTGAATCATTAAACAACAAAGCTGTTCTTGTTCTGTCGTCCTGAGGCTCTGCTGATCTTGATAAAACCTGTTCCCTCTTTCCTCCTGCCACTGGCCCTGTCTTATCAAACCTCATGTTGGTTTATTAAACCTACAGGAGTGAACCGTTGACTGTCTCCTAACAGGTTAATATCACAAGCAAGTGTGTTGTAATTCCCCTTTTTTAACATGTGAAAACAAATCGTTAACAAGTGACCATAAAACTGTTCTTAAGTTCTACACATAGACATGAATTACTGAATGCATAGTAACTGTAGAGATATGTCTGTCTAGTTTTATTTGACCACATTTCAGCTTGCAAACGAACTCACAAGAACAACAGCTGTATCCCAAAACTGATAAACAATAGTGAATCCTGCTCTGGAGTCCCTGATTGATCAGCATCGATACAGACCAGATGGTAGCAAGGAGCAGGCTGGGAGGACGGAGTGAAGCAGCTTCACTGATGAAGCATGGAACCCTCCGAAGAGTGTCCACAAAGCGCTCAAAATGCCTTAAAATGTTCTCACAACAGACATAAACGAATTAGAAAATGTAATTATAACTTTAAGAGCATAAATACTGAAAACACACATACCTGACGGCGTTAGTTCATCTCTTCACGGCCTCTGAGACAAAACTAAACGATCGCGAGTTCACAGGCTCAACAGGTAGATCACAGATCACTTTTGAGCCGAAATCTAAAACAAAGTCCCTGAAAAGACATTTCAGCGGGAGAAATGGAGGATGTGGCGTGGGAGCGTGTGAATCCGGCCAATGCGTGACAGTTGGCAGCAATTAAAATATATATTTTTATATTTAATTCCCACCGCAGAGTGTCGTAAAATACGCCCACTTCTGCGCATGTGCGGGGAGTTGACGCATGCGCAGAGGCGTCTGGTACGGATCGTGTTCCGGGTACGGATCGGGTACCGACAGGGTCTGCAGGCAGTGGGAAAGGCGTCTAAAAAGGCGATGGTTAGCGGGTCGCAGACACGGATCGACCCACTGGTTGCAGTGGGAAGTTTCTCTGTCACGAGGACAGCCGGGACGCGAACCCGGACCTCTCGGCTGAGAGGCAGATGCTCTACCACTAGACTATCGCTCCAATTGTAAACAAAGGACGCTTAAGATGAGGGTACACCAGATTTTGGTTCTGTTCTATTGACAGTGCATAAATCAGGCGAATTCAGACTTGAATCGCTGTAGTTTCTTGACTTGAGAACTTTTGCAATTTATCTCTCTCTTAAAATAAGAAAAAAAATCTTGTTCCCCTGCCGAGATTTCATGTATACTATTGTTGTAGCATATTACTAGTAATTACTATACTACATTTTACATATTACTAGCTCAATATTAGCTGTAGTATCTTATTGAGAAAAGGTTTACTTTATTTATCCCAACATGGGAAATTCCAGTGTTGCAACGGCATCAGAAAGCAAACAAAAAATGAAATTATATAGGTAATGTACACAGTATATGTAATATACACACGTACACATATATACACTTGCACATACTTACATATACAATGAGTCCAGCCGAATGAGTCAAAGATTAAGGACATGAGAAATGTTGCTTGCTGCATAGAAGATATGAGAAGTGTGCTGAGCGGGATAAAAGAAAAATAAAGAATGCTTGGATAGTAAAGTTAATAAATAAGAGTGCTATCCAGAAAAATGGACCTATGCAGCGCACCGGTGTGAGTTTCCTCTGTCAGCCAGGTGTGAGTGACTGTAAAGAGTGATGGCCTGTGGTAGGGAGGATTTCCTGTATCTGTCCTTGTGACAGTGGAGTTGTAACAGTCTGGAGGAGATGTGTAGCGTCTTTCGGAATGCGACTGGCTTTCTTTTCCAGTCTGTTAGTTTAAATGTCTGTGACAGCAGTGAGGAGCCAATATTGAGCTCTGCCACCCTCATCCCACATCTGGTCATTTTTCAGCAGCAGGGTGTCAAAATGCTCTGAATAAGGAACTGGAAGAAGCTGGAAAGCAGGTGGCGAGGGAGACCAGCCTGTTTTAAATTCCCTGAGAAAGTAAAGTGTCGACAGTACAGTACATTTGCTTGTCCATCAAAGTGAGATGTGTGTGCTCCAGGTTTAACTAAGTAATTCCAAATAAACAGCAGATCGTTAATATGTGGATTTTGGGCTACTTTTATTTTGGGACTACTTTTCTCCAGTATTTCATTTTAATTTTGTTGAGGAACAATTCACAGCCTACAACCTGATTAACTATTTTTCACAATATGTATGAACAAAACATTTTGAGCTTTATTTTGGACTCAATGACTTTGTTCTTTGAACTGTTAATATTAATTCCTACGTGATTTTTGAATGTCTATAACTTTCATGTACATTATTTGATTCATAAATGTGCTTTCAAGGAAGGTATTTTATACAAGCACAATCAAAGAAATGTGTGCTATTGGTAATCCAAGTAAAACTTGGAAGTGTTTTGCAAGAGGGTATGTTGCATATTTAGTCAGTTTGTTTTGATTTGTATTTCAAACAGACAGATGATGTTTTTCTTTTTTTAAAATGTAATAGCAGTTGTATGTGAGTACATACTGCTGAGAGCTGGGCACATGATCTGTATGGACACGATCGTGCATCAATACTGACTTCATACTGTTAATACAGGCTGCAGAGTGTCATTTTTCCACATTTTCAGGTGGTGGTGTGCCTTGTGATTATATCAATTAAAAAAATGTACCTTGGATCAAAAAAGGTTGAAAATAGAGCTTTAATTTTTATAAAGCTGTATGGATACATCTACGTAAATTAGGTACATTTCTTCTAAGTAATATGCGTAGTTTCACGTCCATGACGTGGAGAACCCGGAACTGGAAACACGTCATGAATACTTCCTCATGTCGACCTATTTCAGGAAAAGGCGGGCAAAGCCCGTCCCGTCTGGCGGCCAGTGGGATGTTTGCCCCCGGATAGAACCTCTCTGAACATTATTTCTCTGTACACCGTAGCGCAACTGTCCCGAGCGCCGGGCGGAGCCATGGCGGGTAAACGAGGAGCCCTCATCGTCCTGGAAGGGGTGGACAAAGCCGGGAAAACCACGCAGTGCAGCAAGCTGGTCCAGGCGCTGAAACAGAGCGGCCGCCCGGCGGAGATGCTGAGGTTTCCCGGTGAGGCGGCCAGTGTGAAACCCTCCGTCGAGGTCCGGTTCGGGCGTGTCGTTTGGCTCCGACACCGCGGTGTGGCGTGTCCCCGCAGACAGAACCACGACGATCGTACAGCTGATCAGCTCGTACCTGGAGAAGCGCACTGAGCTGGAGGGCCACGCCGTGCACCTGCTCTTCTCTGCAAACCGCTGGGAGCTTGTGTAAGCAAACCAGTAGGAAAACAGAGAAAGTGCGGGATCAACATACTCAAATTGGCACGAAGTATCCTGAAGGAATTCTTATATACGAGCTGCTGTCAACAAGTCCGGGCTTGTTTATAAACTGCCAGATGTCAGTATTTTGCTTCACCCATCTCCACTCTTCGCAAAGGAAGGATTACAGAAAGGCAGCCAATTGAAAAAGAGAAAATCAGCTTCAGAGAGGAAATAACGTGAAATAATGTGTGAGAGGCTGCATGAAGTGACATAGATTAGAGAAAATAAGGAGGGATTCTAATTTAAAATATTTAAGTGTCATTAATACAGTTATCAGTGATCCTTATTGTGTGTGTGTGTGTGTGTGTGTGTGTGTGTGTGTGTGTGTGTGTGTTTGTGTGTGTGTGTGTGTGTGTGTGAGGAATGAAGCTTTGTGCTTCACCAATGATTGGAACTTCTTTTGTTGAATTCTCCTTTTAGAATTTGCTTTGTAAATGCTGCAGTCTGGGCATGTGAATAAAAACAACACTGACAACCCCCAGGCCTTTAATGAAGAAGAAGCTGGAGCAGGGCATCACTCTGGTTGTGGACCGATACGCCTTTTCTGGAGTGGCTTTCACCAGTGCGAAGCCAGTGAGTCTGCTCGAGTTGCCCTTCAGCACCTCTGGAAGTTAACACTTCCTCACATGCACATGTCATTGACAGTTGAAGTTGTGTCCTTCAGGGATTCTGCCTGGACTGGTGCATGAAGTCGGATGTGGGACTGCCGAAGCTCGACCTGGTCATGTTTTTGGAGCAGAGCTCGGCCGAGGCGGCGCTCCGGGGTCACTTCGGGGAAGAGAGATACGAGACGAGCGTTTTCCAAAGACTGGTGCAGCAGAAGTTTGAGCCGCTGATGAAGGATGAATCAGTTAACTGGCAGGTAAGAGGACAACTTGGTTAGGAAAAGTCAAGCCCATGTCTGCATTGCACTGGTCCCCATCACAGTGCAGAATTTGTGAGCGTGTTTGCCTTCTCACAGATCACAATCTGATCCCTACACTAAGCAGTCATTAATATAATTCAAAGCCACATGCGTTTGCTCCAAATCAAGAATAGCTCAAAAGTTGACAGATTGACATTTTCCTTTACAGCCACTGACTGTTTGCATCAACACTGCTTCACATGTAACCATCTATATCGTGTGTTTTAGGTTATCAACGCCTCGCAGAATGTTGAGAGTGTGCACTTGGACATTGCGGGCCACAGCCATGAAGCCATCAACTTGGCACAGGATATGCCTCTAGGAGAGCTATGGAAGTGAATCTGGGCCGGTCACTGTTTTGCACATTATGCACACTCACATTTTCTCAACTTTCAGCGTTATGGAGGATCATATAAATAAATACACCTTTAAACGATTCCTTAAATGTCATTGAATATAATTTCATTTAAATAACTATATGCTATGTTTTTTTCCCCCACAATGTCCTTCTTGTACAGTGTCTTATATATTGAAATAAGCATAGATCTTTTCCAGTAAAAAAAAACAAAACCTTGCTGGATGAATAAAAGTAAGGCTGAGTCTGCCTGGGGAATGACTAATTTCTGGCTTAATTGTGTGTTTGTGTGTGTGTGTATATGCATACATAACTACAATTACACTGACATTTTCATGTGTACATACACATCTCTCTCTCACAGTCAGAAGGCAGCATATGCAGTGTATTTTATTTGATAGAAGCTGGTACGTCTTGGCCATTTCATCCAGCTTATCAAAGGTCACGCCTGATTCACAACCACATGTCAAGCCGCCTGTTCTATATTCTCAAATGATCAAGTAGAGATGGCACTGGAAAGGTGTCTGGCAGATAAACAGCATCCAGCACGGACGTTTGTTTTCACTGAGCGCCTGGATCCAGTGACGATGCCATGAGATCGTCCCTGGTTTGGATCCTCCACTGAGCAAAACCAAGAGAGGGACGCAGTCCTGCCGGTGAGACCCCTCAGTGTTGACGCACATGCGAGGTGCAGGACAAAGTGTCAGGAGATTTGCTCGTAGTTGCTGAGAAATAAATGCCAGATTTGATTGGAGATGGAGATCTGCTCACAGCTTCCACAGAGACCACACTCATGGATTTGACTGATGGAATAAATTCAGGATGCACCTCAACACCAGACCCTTATATAATTACTTAGACAATAAACTATTTAATGAAAGAAAATGAACTGGTATTTTAATGAAGGTCACATTTAAGCATTCCAATTTGAATTAATTAGTGACATTTCATTTTGGCACGTTCAGTCTGCCATACAGTGTGAGAAACGAGTCTCGTCTATGGGATCACATTTTCTTCAAAGAAAACGATATTGGAGTTGAGCCGTTGTCAAATATCAGATTCTGGCTTTATTTAGTTTCTGATCTTCTTACATGTCTCTTGTTCTGTCACCTGCCTATATATTGTTTGGATTAAATAAATAATCTTCAAATGAACCTGTGTATATACTTAAGACCTGGCAAGAAATGCTCTCCATGAACAAATGCGACTTGTCTTCAGGTGGGACTAAATTTGGTTTCATTGCAGACTGTTACAGACTTTATTTATTAGTGACAAACCGCATAAAACCAAGAGGTGTCATGAGCCATCATGTTTCTATACAACATAAAATTGTTATAGCAATTTCTTTTTTTCTCTCTTTAAATCTTATGGAGTCAGGGAAAGGCACCATATCACTTCAGAAGAAACATTTAAAGTGTTAAGACTCAAATGGAAACACATGTAATGTGGAGATGTGCATACAGAGTTGATCCTGAGCTCCTGCTACAGCTTCCACTAGGGCAGTCTCACCGTTGGACACAGAGAGCATCATTCAGAGGCTGTTGGACAAAATCGCTGTGTGTGTGTGTGTGTGTGTGTGTGTGTGTGTGTGTGTGTGTGTGTGTGTGTGTGCGTGTGTGTGTGTGTTTGTGTGTGTGTGTGTGTGTGTGTGTGTGTGTGCGTGCGTGCCAGAAAGACACACAGTGGGAGCTGGATTGGCTCAAGAGGTCTCCAGTTAAATGTTCATCCCCTCGGGCTTCTCTTCTGATACAGAGAAGAGATGTAATCTTTCGCCCACTGTTGAGTACAGTAAAAATTATTGTTCGTTACATCCCTCACAGGGAAAGGATCTCAAACTCTTCATCTTCTGAGTCAAAGAACCGCTCCAACCTGTCGGAGTCTGAGAAATCTGCCAAGGAGAATAAAAAAAATAAATAAATAAACAACTGAGGCTTTTGGATTTTTAATCACAAAAATGAGACGTTCACTTACCGGGAGTAAGGTTAAGGGTGTCCACGCTGACCATGTGAGAGGGTTGACTGTCTACTAGTTCAAACATGGGCAGGCCACCTCTGTTGCAGGACAGCTAGAGGGCCACACAAGTCTTCATTTTAATATATCATCAGGAACAAATTGGCTCTGAACAAAGAGATGTTTTCTTTTCCCACAGCAGAGACATACCCTTCTGATGCGCATACACCAGTCGTCGAACTCGTCCTCTGTTCTGCAGAAGAAGCCCTGGTGGAAACCAGAAAACAATCAACTGTGGAAAGTCTGGAGTGTCTTCAGTTCGAGTCACGGTGCTTTAAGAACAACTCCATTAGGGAAAACAGTAAGGCATGAAGTTAAAATACAACTGCGAAGAAGGTTGCGTGCTGTAAAATCATCCACTGATTTATTTCCAACTGAGGGCTGAAAACACATGGTTTCAGAAAAGTTTCATGTTTTCACAGAAAAAGGCATAAGCGCTGAAAATGATGTAGTTTTAATGCTGGTCCATGCTGTTGTTTGCTCTCATAATGACATTATCCAGTGTAGAAGTAGAGTTTCAGAGCCCCCTACCGCTGCGATGGATGGGTCCAGTTCACAGATGTGCATGCGGCAGGGCGGGTGCTGACAGTGGTACGAGTCGTCGGGGAGCTGTCCGTCGTCGCACGGCTCCACCGCCGGCTGTGTGGTGTGTGGATCCAAATAGATAAGCTCCTCTCCTGGAGGGGGCGGGGGGGGGGGGGGGGGGGGGGGGGGGGGGGGGGGGGGGCGGGGGGGGGGGGGAACGTGATGAAGTGGACACACTGCACGGTAGGGAGGAGTTGAACACCGAGAAATAACTTACCGACATAACCGATGAAGTAGTGGGCGCTGTTGGGTTTTCCACCAATAACTCCGAGCGACTGAGGCAACATGAAACATTGCTGTGGAGGAAAAAAAAGAGACATCAGAGCTTTTCAAAGCAGAGAAACATCAGTGTGTGAAATGCTGTGTGAGTCCAGTGAAAAGAGGGTTCTGAGACTTTGCTTGTGTATCAACAAGCCAGTGTGTTCTGGAGTTAGCATGAAGAGGAGCAGGTAATCATAGTAAAGTGTGCATTAAGCTGGGTATGATTTCCCTGGGATAGAGTGGAGAAAAGGTTCTGATCCATAAACAAATAACTCACATTGCATGTTCTGATTAGAGGCTGTGACGCTGACAGGCTCTATATCGAGCCTGTAACTGTTGTATTTCTTACAGCCATGATGTTTGCCCAGAACTTATTTTTCAATTTTACTCATGCTTTTTCTTATCTGTAAACAAGTAATAAATCATTATAATTTTTCATCAGAACTGGGTCACTGCAGCAGTTCTTTGACAGTCAGTGAAACTGAAACAGTTTCGTTATCCTTCACTTCATGTCTCTCTGCACCGTCATGAGCTTCTCCATACGTTAGCATGTTGACACACAAGCCTTTCATGCATAAAGGTCAAAAACGTTCATTATTTTCAGTGTAGATATGCAATATTTATATGTGTGCAGGTCCCAACCTTGAGGGTTCCAATGTAGGCCTCGTTGATGTCGCTGAGACCGAGCCTGAGAGGGATGAGCAGGACCAGAGGTTTCCAGAGGGCCGTCTCCTCCTCAGCCAGGGCACACGCTCCCTCCAGGCAGCCGTTGATCTCCCCCACTCCCTCTAACTCGCCACACGCTCCTGCGACATCCAGCCAGGGCATACAAAGACGCTCTGCGGAGGGAAACGTGAGCACAGCATCACTACCACCTCCGCTGACCGTGCTCGTTTTGAGGGGCTGTCCGTTGAGACACTTTGAGTCCGACTGTTTTCTAAAACACTGAAAAGCATTTAAACCATTGCACAGCAGGACTCACTGATCTCTTCGATGACCACGGTGTTGTCCATTGCCACATGCACCACTAATCTGCTCCAGGTGTCAAACACGGCCAGCTTCCTGGAAGGAGACCGTGAAACATTAAATGAGAGACATATGATTGGGAAACGCCGAGAGCCCGCTCAACCCTCCTGCTGTCCGGTAGCTTACTTGAGAACCTGGGCGACTGTGTTTGGTCCGTACCACTGACCAATAGGTTTTCCCTCTCCGACTCCCATCTGAGCTGCAACACAGAAGAGAAAAGCAATTGTTTTTCATGAACTCGCCACGGGGAACCTCTGATTTGACTGGAAGAGTCCGAATGTCACTGCTCACCAATTTGATGGATGGAATAATAGCTGTCTTTTTTATCAATGAAGGCATTGAGAATACTGATGTACTCCTCTCTTTGTTTCTGGCCTCGGGCCCATCTCCAGTCTGAAGACAAGCAGCCGGTTATCAGGCCTGAGTGAAACAAGCTCTGCGTGGTACAGTGTGCTCGTACTGGATCAACAGCGCCACACGCTGTTCACAATTAGTCTTACCTCGGCCTAGATGTCGACACATCAAGGCCTCGCCCAGGATCATCTGGCCGCACCGCAGCATACAACCCCAGCCTGTGTCTGACGTGGGTCCGGTGCCCCCTACAGAACACAGTGAACAATTCACACACGACTTCTCAATTGAAACTGGAAGTGAAAACCGGTAGGAGTCCGAGTGTGGGAGCAGAAGTAAAACACACACAGCTGTCGGGGCACTCACCAATGGGAGGGAAGTTTTTTCTGTATGTGAACCACAATCTCGAAGTGACATCTGATAGAATCTGATCTTTCTCTACATGAAGAAAAAACATTTCATTACAGCACATCTGATAAAACATACTCGTGTGCTGCAGGGTTATGTGCTGACGAGTCCCACCTGTGAGTGCATTGTACTCTTTTCCCAAGACCCACACGGGCTCCAAGGTCTCAGGAAAATCTTCAAACTCCCCAAAGCGAAGTGTTTCGTATGTCAAAGTAGCTACAGAGAAGACCACAGGAGAGACAGAGTTGCTGGTTATCATAGTTGTTAATAACAGGTTCTTGATGCGCCCGATAAAAGCAAAGCTATCAGCCAGCAGAATGACCAGAAGATGACTGAGGAGCTTCTATTTTAAGAACCATCTTCCATATTTAGCGTGTTAAAACCCAAGCTGCTTCTTTCGTATTATGCTAGCATTTTTGTGTGGTCATCTTACAGCGCATCGCTCTCTACAGATGTGTGTGTCTTCACTACAAAAACAAACAAACCAACAGCACCTAGTACTGGCCTGGTGCGGTAACTACACTGTTGCCAACGCTGCCATATAAACCTGAAAGTTTTCTGAAATTAAACGATGCATCTTCACTTGAAAAGTTGTGTCAAGTTTCGGAAAAGCTTCATATTCAAGACGATAACATTTTGAAAACATTCACCACACAATCACAACTGCTGCCAGAAAGACCGAAAATGCTGTCGTCAGGATGGCGCTGTTTTTTTTAATATGTCACATGCTGGGAACAGTATGATGTTAAAGATTTAATTTTGTAGCTGCGCATACCATTTGTAAAGGTCCACTGGGTATCTGGCGTATGGAGGAAATGTGTCCTCCACATGTGATCCAGAGGAAGGTAAAGAAAATGCACACTTTATTGTGGTGTGTTCAATTCAATGGAGTGAGCAGCAAAGACACTCTCAATCCTTCATTGTTATTGTTTTCAATCTGCCTGCACATGTGCTGGAAGAGCTATTTGCGTCCAACGTAGCGCGCATCCCTGTTTGCACAGACGGACACTCACTGTCGTGTAAACAAACAGCCAAAACGTAATGAACGTTGAATGTAAACAGAGCCCCAGACGCTCCCTAAACTTTCAGCGTACTGAGCTGACCTTGCTGCAAACCTTCAACGTATCACTTCAACACTGATTTTCCACATTTGCTGTTCAACTTTTGCCTTCAAGTGTGTATAATTTTTTTTTTTTTTTTTTTTCCAGATTTCATAAGCTTGTTCCACTCGGGATGATTTCACACGGGGACAGACTGGTGGCGAGGTTTATGCCAAAATACTGTCACATCTTTTGTTTTGCTTTACTTTACATCACTGTTCTTCTAGAATTGTACCAAACAAGAAGCAACAAGGTCACTCAGTTACAACAGCTGCTTGTTCTGATGCTCTTACCTCAAACACACACTGAAAGGGAGTAAAACCCAGAACCTTACCCAACTCAACCCGCTAGTTCACATAAAACTAGAAAAAAAAAAAATCACATGAAGAATACATTTGTGCTGTTTTGGGATTTCTGTTTTAACTTTCTTATTCACTCCTAACAGTGTTTTTCCACAACAAACCAATAAATGATGCTGCAGTACCAAAAAAAGACATACAGTGTAATAATAATAATAATGCATTGGTTTTATACAGCACTTTTCAGGACACTCAAAGACGCTTTACATTGCATTATTCATTCACACCATACTGGGTGGTGGTAAGCTACTACTGTAGCCACAGCTGCCCTGGGGCAGACTGACGGAAGCGAGGCTGCCAATCTGCGCCATCGGCCCCTCCGACCACCACCAACCATTCACTCTCACAACTTTCATACTAGGCAAGGTGGGTGAAGTGTCTTGCCCAAGGACACAACAACAGGAACTGCACTAGGATTCACTTGCAATTGAAATTAAAGTTAATCCACAATCTGGTCCACCTGAAAACGTGAGTTGTGGTTCACCTGGAAGTGAACTGTGGTGCAGTTTGTTACAGTGGAAAATGCCAGCAGACTATAAGACACAGTAAATAGAGGAAGTGAACCAAACAGAGTGACGCAGAGCATGTTGTGCATTTCGCTCAGAGAAACAACACAAACCAAAAAAAAAACAAAACAAAACAAGCCAATGGTCTGAGGAAGCAGAGGTAAACAAACGGTTGCATGTGATCACCCACGAGGACAACAGTGACTTTAATGAAACAAGTTGAACGGGTTCAGTTTCCATTTTCTGTTCTGGCCAATTAACAACTCAGATTTTCTTCTTCTTTTCTTTTAGTTCCTCATCAGAGTTTACTTTGGGAAAGAGCGACTCAAATGAGCAGTGGTTGTAATTACATGACCCTGTCTCAGCGGTCTGGTGCAGTGGGAAAGTCAACCAAACCAAATGAAGGTTCTCAGTATTTTCCTCGCTCAATCAAACTGCGTCCAACTCCGAAATTCCTCCCAAAGAACTCTCAGCTCAATAAAGCAAATCTGTTGACTGACAGACCACGACACTATCTCAGGGCTGAAAGTACAATGAAGTATTTCTTGCTGGGTGACAAATCGACTTGCATTTCTCCTTCACAGGCACCTCCTCCACGGCCACAACCAGACCTTCTGAATACATTCCTCGTCATCTACTTCTACTAAATACAGATAGAATTTTTGTACTGTGCTATGCCGCCGCCATGTCAACCAACTTTGTTTCAAACCAATCTTCTAGACGTTGCAGTACATTGTTGACAGACCAAGACGGCTCTCCATTTACCCAGAGTTTTAGGTTCTGGGAGGCTGATATATCGTTGTAGGTCACACCTATAATGAACACTATTCAACTCCAATTACCACTTCCTTTTCTCTGCGCCTTCCAATTCCACTATCGTCCTTCTTGACTCACTAACTCTGCACCTCAAACTGCTTCCTGCTTTCGACGTATCTGTTCCACAACCAGCGCTCTTTTATCCCCAGACCCCCTTTGCTCCACCTCAGTTTACTCAAGCCAAGCCGAACATACTGTGTGTATGTATATGTACCTACTGTGTCTGTGAGCTCCTGAAGTAAACTTCTGGAACGTCACTTCCTCCCCGTAGTATAATTTACTTCCCACAAACAGTTACCTACTTTGGTTACCACATACTAAACTGTGCTAAAATAAATAAATAAATAAAAAGGTTCAATATACTCCAAATAGTGGTAAATCAATACAGACAAATGAATCATGACGCACATCAGAACAATTACAGCCACAACTTAACCACTGTGCACCATCTCAGTTTCTTTTAAGGACTTTGAAAACATGGAAAATAAGGAGACCAGTTGCTGGAGTTGTAGGAGAGGAATGTCGTCCAATTCTTGTTAGACGTGGAATTCTAGTTGCTGTTGGTCTCTGCTGCTGGATTATTTTCGGGTTTTCTCCTTCCTGTCTTTACATCTCACGTAATTCTGATGGCGGGAGGTGTGGACTGCAGACAGGACAGTTCAGCACCCATACTCTTCTACTGAGAAGCCATGCTGTTGTTTATGGAAGCAAATATGGATCAAAAATCAAACTGAAAGGCATTAGCAAAGACCTAAATAAATTCTTGCCTTCTAAGCAGGAAACCCAAGTTAAAGATCCGGCCGTGCTAACAAACTTTTAAAATTTGAAGACCTGGTTTTGTTTATTGTTTTCCTACCTATGTATGCAGCAGTTTACTCAGCAAGGCTGTGGTTTTCAACTCAGCCTCTCATCATGTTTCGAAGGAAAATCTAGCGGGGGATGGCTGCAGCAGGAGTGTCCACCAGCTCCTCAACTAAATTATGAAGACTATAGAGTGCTGTTGAGGAAATGGCCATGTACACAGGAAGACAAAAAGAATAGAAACAGTCTTTACATCTGTTAGCATGGTCTGGCCTCAAACCTAGGTCTCCTGCAATGGAGGCAAGAAATTGTCCCATGGTCTCGGTTTGGTCTTTGCAAAACAATGTTAAAATCAAGAAATACTTTCCAACAATTACAAGACGCAGTTTGGTAAACTGCTGCCCAATTTTTGCTTCTGAGAGGCTGTACTTCTCTGAAATGCTCTCTTTATGCAGTTTTGTCATGTCCTATTTCCGTTTAATCTGATGATAAGCTCCTCCAGTTGCTTTTGATTTCTACCATCTACCTTTTCAGCCTCTTGTAGCCCATGTCCACATCTCTCAAGACATGTTGCTGCATCAAATTCAGTTTGAAATAATATCTATGGAGTGGCAAAATGTCTCAATTACAACTTTTGATTCAATGTTGTGTTTGACTTGAGAGGAAATATTGGATATTTGCCATTCCTTTCTTTACATTTTATTACTATTTAATACAACACTCCAGTGTTTTCATAATTGGGCACTGTGTACTGTAACTGTTAACATCTAATATTTATAATCTAAGAGACATGATATGATCAACACTGACTTGGTTTGATAATCTCACAGCTGATTCAAAAGCCTGCAGATGTTTCTGTATTCAGGGATTTCATGACAGAAACAAACAGTGCGTGGTTAAACTGATAATCACTGTGGACTGGAGCAGCTATCCAAACTGTTCCACAGTTTAGCAATCACACTAATGGACTGGTCTGTGTTTGCACACTTTTCTCTGCAGTTGGGAAAACTGGGCCCAGGGCCAAATGTAAAGTTAGACACAACAGTAATGGGCACCATTAAAAGATTCAGTTCCTCTTCAGACAGTCAGAACAGCATGGTCATATTCATGTCGACGATAGACTGTATCTGTGGAGAAGAAAGAACGGCTGCTGTGCCAAAACAAAACCTTTTCCAGATCATTACAAACACGCAGGGATATTTTTTAGACAGTCAGCTAGCTTTGACACGAAGCTGAGATTCACAGGATGGTATCACACCGATTAACAGGACGCGTGTGTATTATACGTGCTTAAAATAATTTTGCACACAGCTGATGTCGGTCCCAGTGCTGCTGAATGTTTTGGCGGTGACAGTGCAGACGCCTGGTTATCCTCATTCTGGGCGTTAGCACAAACAGCCGAGAGAAAGACTTGACACCAAGGAGTCACACTTTTCACCAAACACACTGACTGTGACACAAAACGCAACCGGGCACTGTGTGTGCGGATGTACGCGGCGACACTGGGGGCTGTCAGAGTGCGGGAGCCCCGCAACGTTTTGACAACAACAGCTGGCTAACGTGAGGTTAGCCATTAGCAGTGGTCATTACTTTAGCATGCTAACGTCACCGAGGTTACAAAGCAGCGAGTGTCTGAGCTGTCTGTGCTGCACTGACAGTCCCGTCAGGACGGAGCGGGGGATCCGCTGCCAGCCGGGAAAACGGGACAGTCTTTGGGCTTCATTAGCTGCAGGACGCCGCTGCTTAAAGACAAAAATTAAATATAATTTTACTCAAAATGTTGGCTTACCTGCACCCATCCCGACGGTCGGCACCCTATCTTGTTTGTTGTTCTCTGCACTCTGACACGCTGGACCAATGGGAACACAGTCCCTCTGTGGAATCCGGAAGTGGGCGTGTCTAACGCTATGACGTACACCACCATAGATGTATATGAGTAGACATAAATGCCTGACTGATGTCGAATATTTACATAATTGGAGTTATCAAAACTCACAGAATGTGAAGCGATTTTAACATGATTTGATCTTTAACAAACATACGGAAGGGGATTAAGGCCAAGTAAATGAAAAGTTTAAATTTTTAAAGGTGTCCCATGGTGACCTGTCCAATTTTAAACACTTTTTTAATTATTATTAAACTGCCCCTAATCCTCTTCCATGTAATCATGTTCCATTTAAAACAGACATATCATAACATGGATGGAATACTGCAATAACAACACCCGTTGTGTTGGCTACTCAGTTCACAACATTTGTGACAAGATATTTCTCACCGAAAGCAAGGGATATTAATCTTATTGAAGTATAGTAATATAAGGATTTGACATCAATTAAAAAAAAAGATTGAGAAAATGTTTTGCATCCATTTTAGTATGAAAAGGCTGTATTCTGAATGCACAACAGCAGCACAGGTCATTACATAACCATTGTGCACAATGTCCTTCTATGGAATGTTTGTAAAGGTGCAAAACGAGAAGACAAGTTGCTGGAGTTTTAGGTGAGGAATGTCTTCTCATTCTTGTTTGACGCTGAATTCTGGTTGCTGTCGTTTATTGCCAAGCCACCCAAATGCCCAACAATCACCAACATCCAGTTTTGGCTTTCTGTTTTCCCCCATAATTCTCTCTAAGCCTTTTTATATTTTACACTGTCTATTGTGGGCTCTTTTTAGTCTTTGAAAAATGTTACTTGATGGAAAAAAAAACTGCGTCGAGAATTGATAATATTGCCTTGGAAGCAAACATGTAACCATCCCATACTGCAGCCACGCAGAACTCCCACCAGAGGAAAAAGGTCTCTATGTTTACATATCTATGTCCAAGACGCTCCGGAGTGGGTGACGTCCCATTAAAAACACACTGATGGTGAGTTCACGTTACAAGCACAGGACGGTAATATCCAAGCTGCCTCTATCTGGAATTAGTTTACATGTATCGGGTTAATAAACACGCTGTGCCTTCAGGATGGTTTGCAAACAGTCACAAAAATGGAGAGACATTATCAGCAGCTAGACAGAGATGAAATCAACAACAGACCTGAGGATAATATCGGATCCACAAACAGCCTAATCAGGGTTGGAGGTTCACCAACATGATCTCATCAAGCCATAATCACTAGTCTGGGCATCTTTTGTTAAGGAGAGAACCCAGTTATCTAATTCCCCAGCTCCTAAGGCGTTGGTTGTCTTGTGCAGATCCAGTCTGAGGATGCTTCAGCACTGACTCGGTAGAGGGATATGATTTGCTCGATTATACACAGTGGAAAATCTGTTTTTTGACGTATCAAATGTTTATAATGTGCCGCTTGGTTTGCCCAGTTGAATTTTGAACAAGCCGCTTGTAGCCTTTGGATGCTTTTTATTCCCCGTTTGGCGTCGGACTGCTCTTCTGCCTCAAGTCGGTACATTTCAGGAGATTTCCGACTTCATCGTGATCCCGATGCGTCTCTGTCCACCAGACTGCAGGATGTGCCTTTGAGCATTTAATCGTCCTGTATCTTTTCTACTTATTGATTACTCCACAATGCTGATCAAAAGCCAGCCGAGCAGTCCACGGGTGACCGGGGCATTGTGCTACACTTGTTGAAAAGATCCCCGAGGAAAAAAGACACATTTCTAAATATAAATAATAGGATGAGTGTGTTTGGCTTTGTTTTTAATCCAACTTTCAGCCCTGCTTCGCATGTCAAGTGCTAAGTGGCGTTAGCATCGTATTAGCACTGTGGAGAGTTTTCTCCATTTTTTAATAACGAACCAAAGAAACGCTGGACAATGAAGCGATGTCAGTCACACTCTGGTGGACGTTCAGCTCTGAGTCGGTACTGATGCGGTCTCCATTCATGTCCTGGATTGTACCGACCTGCTCCGGGGAAGCAGTGGCATCATGCTTAGCTCGAAGCTAACTGGCAGCTGCTGTGGAAAGGCTCCTTTGGGTGTGTGGATAAGCAGCGGTTATTGTGTATAACGCTGTAATAAAGTCTTCCGTTCAAACCATCACGCAGGGCTGCACCGTTATGTGTCATCGGGGGATGCGCTGCAGGAGAACGAGTCGGAGCTTAGAACCGACTCAGCGAGGTGACCGAGAGGGGACGGCGGAGTGGAATGACCAGCTCTGCTCAGGGTCCCTGCAGGGAGGACAAAGACTGACCATGTAGTCAGTTAAATAGATTACAAGCACGTTTCCTGATGCAAAACTAGGGATGAACCCATACCAGTATTGGGTATTGGGTCTGAGAGTATTGTGTCCATGAAGGCTCCAGACTGCAGGAGGCAGTGCTCTTCTATGGAGGACAAAAAAGGGACAATATTGTTGTCAGTGAAAAAAAATAAATAAATAAAGATTTGTTATTAAAAATTAACTTTGCATTGAAAAAAAATGTCATTGAAACAAAGAATTTGTCATTGAAGGTTTTTGTTCATGTTACTGCTTTCATAGACAAATCTTTAGTTTTTAAAGAGCTTTTTTTTTCAATGACAAACTATGTTGTTATGATGACAGCTTTTTTGTAGTTCTTTTGTTGTTGAGAGGAGGAGTCTAAGGGGAGGAGCAGAGACAGCCATCAGAGGGAATGTTTGTGATGTTTTTGAGGCATGGCATTGAACTGCCAATTGAGATGAATGAAAATAAGAGAAAAACCTACAGTCAAGCCCGGAGGGTTACTGTACTGACCTAGAACACAGAGTCACATTCCTTACTCAGCTTTCACACACGTTTTCATTTTCACATATATTCATCTTCCATTATCACGCAGTCCTTTTCCTCAGACTGGGCATTTTCACATCAATGTTCCTCCAAATAGTTTCCTTAATTTTCCCTACAGACTCAGTTTACTGTGGATGCATAAGTCTTTTCCACATCTTTACTTTTGAGAGACTTCTCTCTTTATCAGCTCTTTTTGTTTTGCCACCATGTTAATCATCTCTTGTAAAATAACCTTCCTGTTTTAAACTGAAAAGATTTTTTTGCAATTGTAACATTGGTTATGATCATTATAATTGTTGTTGTTGCTGTTGTGAACATGTGGATAATTTAGTTATCACTGCATTGTTTTTTTCAGAATTTAAATATTGTACCAATCTTATCATAATTGTACTCTTGTCAGAATATTGCCAGATATTTACTCATTTTCCAATGATTTATGCCATACAGTCAAATGAAGTTTACTTACTCAGTCTTCATTCAAACTTTTTCTTGCATTTAGTTGTAATCTTTTCAAGAAGTTTGATTTTTTTTAGTCTTTAAAAAAACAAACACATGTTTTGACTTGTATTAGTTCCTGTGTGATCTTCATCTTTTGATTTAACCATGGTGCACTGTGGATCTGTAAACTGCACTCATGGCTTTACCTGGCTTCGCCACTTGAGGGCAGCAAAGTTCTTTAAGATATTTAAAAAAATATTCATATCAACTATTTCAGAATGAAAACTAAATCATGTAGTCAACAACATGGAGTTTTGTTATTTTTCTGAAGGATCTTCAATTTAATGCACTATTTCATTTCTTTCAGGAGATTTCTGCCTGAGAAACACCAAGAACTGAGAGATCCTGCCTGTTTTATAAAAGATGTGGTTTTCCCTGAAGCCTGGGGGAGGGACTTGAGGGTGTTTCATGTTTTCAGACACTTGGTGTTTTAAAATACTTTCTTCTGCTGTGAAAAAAGATTTATTTCCAAGATGGAACATACTTAAAAAGAAAATCAAGACAACTGTTCATTTTGGAAAGACAAAAAAAAAAAAATTCAGTCTTTCACAAAAAAAACATCACACATTCACCAATGTGATAAAAGTTTTTTCTTTAAACTTTAAAGGATATGATGGCACTCATTTATCAGTTTGGCCCAATTAAGATGAACTTGGGTTGTACGCGGCCCCTGAGATAAAGATGCTTGACACCCCTGAACTGTGGGCTTTTACACATTTGTGCCTGGGCACATATTGACTCAACCATTTCTGGATTTCTGAGTTGTAAGTGGTGAAGTGTCGATAAATACATGTGACTATAACTCACAAACTGCCTCGTAGGAATCTCACATGAAGTTGAAACCGTCATTATTACCATTTTCCACCAGTAAGATGACTTCAGACAGAAAAGGCTGTAAACGTATGTCTCTGTGTGGAATGATCTTACATCAGTTCAAGCTTTATTTCAAAGCTTGTACAGATTCTGTTAAACCACTAGGTGGCAACAAAATGCCTTCAATGTTTACACACTCGTCTGGAAAACCTTGACTGAACGTCCAGTTTACTCATGTACCTGTCATTTCAGACCACTTTGTCCTATAAAGAGCCATCTTCACAATAATGGACAGCAAAGACTGTAGACTAGACGTACTTTCCATTTATTCAAAGGATAAATCAGGCTGTTAAATAGTGAGTTTAGTACCAATATACCTTTCTGCTAAACATGTCTGAAAAACAGCTGAAGAGAAACAACAGGTTGACAGGTCAGAGAAGCTGCAGACAGTTTACCACTGTGGAGCAAAATCTGCTTCCCACTGCGTCTAATATACGTATTTAATATCAACTATAAATAATGTGTGTCAATCATTCCCACAAAGGAAACCATCAAGTATCCAACTTGACTCCTTCCTGAGACTGATAAGGTATATCAGGAATTCAAGCGATTTTCAAGTGTTGCCTCCAGCAAAAATGTGCCTTTTTCATGAAAATGACACCTTTCTCTTCTAGGAAGTGCTCTAAACATGGACCGTAACATAATCTCAGAATGTAGTACTACAATGCTTCTCTCCACTTGAAAAACACCTAATGCAACAAAAGCAGTGGCAGGTGAAACCCTGTAGAAAATAATGCAAATAAATGGTGTTTACACAAGATTTAATTCCTGGAAGTTGGCAGTTGACCGAGCTCTGTCCACATAGAAAAGACACCAACAGGCCGTGACAGGCTGTTGAAAAGATTTATTTGTATTTATAGTTGAAGGTGACTCACAAAGGTATTTCTCTTGCAGGTCGCCTCATGCTGTGTGCCATATAAAAGATGAATTATTCACAGAATAAATTCTACTCATAAACTGAAATGTTATCAAAGTGCAGCAAGTCAGTGTCAGACAAAAGAGGCTGCCAATTGCAACACTGCCCACCCCGTAAAGTAAAAAAACAGCCCCAAAGAGGAAGAGGGGAGAGCCTGAGAAAATGTAGGACGCACAAAGAAAGGGACTGTATTGAAAGTATTGTCCTTGTTGATTGAATAGCTCTTTTTTCATTAAAAGGAAGGTGAGAATTAGACTGAGTATAATGCCTTGAGAATCACTGCCAGAAGAGAAGAGCGTTGCTTGAGAGATAGTTTCTCTTTAGTTTATTGTGTCTGCATGTCTCTGTTTGTTGCTCTGCAGGTTGATTCCCACTCATTTCACTGCAGCATTAAACTCGATATAGCGAGGTTAAAGATTCCATGTGCTTCTCCACTCAGATTAAACCCCACAATAAGTAACTATACTTGCATGTTTGTTGTATTTTGTCGGACGACCAATTTGCACGTCAGGACGGCTACAGTCTCACAATGTACCCCCCATACTGACTGAAAGGTTTCCTCATTTTTAGACATGCAAGAGCAAGAGCACTGGTTCTAGAATTTTGAAAAGGTTTTCCAACTACAACCCAAAAAAAGGATGCTAAAGTCAGGCTAATCAATCATGATTCCTGTGATAAACAACTGATTTTGAACAATGGCACAGACTGCTGCAACTGTGATTTACTGAGTGATGGAAGAGCTTCCCATAGAGCCTGCGACTCTTTTCAAAATTAATTGTGCTTTCTACAGCAAAAATGAAAGCACATGAGTGCCTAGAATATTTCAGAATTGTTTTAAACTATTTAACATCCCTCAGTTGGAAACAAGCATGCATTATTATTTTCAATTTCTTTAAAATGTTTGTTTATTAGAGTTTTTACTGCTTTGTTGATTTACGTGTATACATGCCTGATTCAGGAACGCTCCTGTAAGTAAAAAGTGATTTCAATGAGTTCCCAGGAGATGGAGCCATATCACTACAAAAAAAAGGCACCACTTATGTAAAAAAGAAAAAAAAGTGAAACAGGAAAAACAAAAATCTTCAAAGGGTGATTTTATACATTCACATAAACAGTGTGCCACAATATAACCGTGACTAATAAATATAAGCCAGGAGAAGCGAGGAGAGGTCATTTTCTGTGAAATACAAAGGTCAGTGAAGGCTCAGTGCAAACGAGTGTAAACATGATCCAGAGCAGTTGATGCTTTGGTGGAGGTGGTGGAGGTGGTGGTGGTGGTGGTGGCGGTGCTGGTGGTGTCAGTGGCTGCTCAGTCCGCTCACAATTCAATGTGTAAGTTCCACTTTCACTTCTCCCTGAGGAGGTACAGCACGATGGCCTTCAGGTAGTGTCCGAAAGTGCAGACGGCAGACACCAGCCAGTGAGAGCGGAAGCTGGGGTCGGTGTTCACCACACACTTAGTGACATCCACCTGCGAGGGCACACAAGAGAAAACCTTTCTCAAAACCAGCTGGAAAACATGGAGTCACCTGTGATTTAATGGAAAACTTACGCACTGTCCAACTGGAAAATGTCCCGAAGGTCTTGAGCTTTCAGTTAGTTAAATGTGTGCAAATATCTGGTATAACTTTATGTCAACACTAAAGCTGTCTGAAAACAGAGAAGAGACTTTTTAGCTGCAATAAGCACTTATTTTTTATTTGTGCAATGTTTAGTTTTTGGGTTCTTGAACTTCTAAGTTTTGGGAGTCACTGACCCTTCAAGTTAGAATGAAAATTACAGCAACTTGTCTGAAATCTCATGGGATACTTGAGCTTCTGCTTGCTGCAGGAAGCAACATGTGAAAACAGTGTAAACAGAAAATGAAAGACAGAGCTTATATACAGACTGCACTGTCCATCCCGTCAGTGGATGGACAGCACGGTGGATAATCTGGGTATACGGAGGACGGCTCATTGGCAACCGTTTGAACTGCGGTATCTATGAGCTCATTCAGGATCCTGCTTCCTCTTCACAGAAACAACAGAACGTTTGCAGTGGTTGGTGTCTGATGGATGAACGGCTGTTCCCAGTGGTATTTCTGATGACGGACTTGTGTTTTCTGAACTGATTTGAAGACAAAAGCCACTCAGTTGCATTGTGAAATCAAATGACTCTGCTGGTAAATTCAACATGTGTTCTTGATTCTCTACTTGTATGAGTCTGCAGACATAAGACACGCAACTAGCCCACAAGAATGTCACTCCAAAGCCAGAGCCCACTCTGGATTCTCAGCGATGCTTACTCTACTCTGCTTAGCACTCCACTTATATAACCACTTTCATGGACAAGGAAATACCACAGACAGGACAGTTTAGTGTCAGTCCTGACATTGGAAAACCGTTCATCTCCCCCTGCTTCTTCCAATCACAGAATGTTCTTTAGTTTCCCAGACGGCGATATTTCATCTCTCAGAGCAGATACAGTATGCCTCGGCTTGGCCTGCAGCTATGCAACAGTGGTCCTTCATTTGTGCTTGTGAGGTCAGTCATACAATGCATCGCTCCTAATTTCTGTCACACTCCATTTGCCTTCAAAACAAAACCAGCTCGGGTGCTGTGTATCTGAGGACATGGACGCCGCATTAGTCACTCGCTGTGCTGTTTCCAGCAAGAGCAGCACACAGACGGAGGCACGTAGTCAGTCTTTTTTCCAGCTAGGACCGGAGTTTCACCTTATTTGTTTCTGCAGGACTCCCAGCAGACAAGCTTTCGCCATGGCCAGGATTCAGCAGAGGCTCACTCACTGTTCTGTTATCCGACTGCTTATTTTTGTAAACTGGGATGACTGGAAATTGATTCCATTCCCAGCTGCTAACATCACAAACCTCTAACTTCAAGGGAACGTACCACAGCAGCAGCAGCTTTGTAACTTGAAGAAGGTTAATAATAATGCACCCTTTTTTCGTCAGACTCTGTTCATCAACACTCTACGCCGTTCCCATCATTTTTTTGCCATACTGGGAGTTGGTGAATGTCATCCAGAGCTTTCCATTGTTACCACAGGTGGGTGGTGGATGCCATCGACAGGTCGCGGAGTTCATGACGGGAGTAAGTAAGCGCCGTGTGATAACACCTCGTGAAGTTTCGCTCTCCACCAGAGCAGCTGAACCGCGATAAGCAGAGACTTCAGGAGTCCACTGTCATATCACAGTGACAGGCTGCGAGCAGTAACTTATAAAGTGCTTTAAAATGACACAGACTAAACCTTCACTATCTTCTTCCTTAGATGATGCTCTGTCCATATCACAGTCGTACTACCACAGTTTGTATAGATGTAATATCCCAGCCATACACACACACACACACACACATATATATATATATATATATTATATATATATATATATATATATATATATATATATATATATATATATATATGTGTGTGTGTGTGTGTGTGTGTGGTGTGGTGTGTGTGTATATATATATATATATATATATATATATATATATAATTTTTTAATCCCCTAAAGTCTCAGGCCTCAACTTGCCAGCGTCTGTTCTATACAGAGTTCATTGTAATTGGGGTTAAAGAGGAGCAGGAGCAGCAGGAGCACATAGCAGCAGACATTGGGTGAGAGCCAGGATACAACCCTGCAGGGTGGAAGCTGCCAGTCCATTACTGGGCAAACAGACGGCTCACCAATCTCACCACACTGCATCCACACCTTGGGTCAATATATTAACACCAGTACTGAACCAGCATGTCTTTGGAATGTGTTAGGAAGCCAGAGTAGCATGCAGGCTCAAGGGGAATACAGAAACTCTCCACAGAAAAGCCTGGCAGCCAGAAGGGTCAAATGAGGACTGTGTCAGTCGGGAAGAACACAGTGAAGCCTGAAGCTGTCCGACACATCGATCGTAGTGAGCCGACTCTCTTCAAACATCTGCAGCAGCAGAAACCGGTGTGTCAGAAAACATTTCAAACATGCAGCGTCCCGGTGAGCAGTGTTGGGGAACAAAATGTGAGATCGGCCACTCTTTGATCCGCCGACAGGACACAGTTACCTGACCGGTTGTCGGTTGCAGTGGGAGGAGCCATGAGCAGCGTTAAGTGTCACAATAATGTAATTACAAAAATGCATTTGTTTGAGGTTCCAGGGTTAACATAATTAAGATAAAAATATATGTACCTTGGTCTATTTAATAAGCTTAATAAGTAAGTTTGTTGGTATTTGCCAACAGGAATGACACAAAATATGACATACATATTGTATCATATTGTTGATGAAGGAGGAAATAGATGTCTTATCTTTTAGCACCTTGAAAATAAACCAGTTAACAGAAATTATGAAAAAAAGGAATTAAACAGCAATGAAACACAGATTAACTCCCAACATGTAGACAGCAGGAAACACGTCTGAGATCCACACTGACGGAATAATATAATAATAACAATAACAATAATCATGATGATGATGAGGCACTTCTCCAGAAGGCCCAAACCTTAGCCAGGCCTCAGTTCCTCAACCTGAACCACGTTCAACGTTCAGCCTCCATCAAGGGAAGACCAGCTCTCAGGCCCTGTTTTTCCCAGAAACCAAGAACGGCACAAGTCAAAGACTCTCTCTTTTAGCTCTCAATCCCGCAAGCAGGCCCTACAGATTGCTTTCATGTAGACTCAGATGGCTTAACAAAGAGCAACTCTCCCTCCACCCTCTTATGCCTCTCCCCAGGGTTATCTTAGCTGTAGTCGTCTTGAACTGTAGTTTAACATACTTGTCATCAATGCTTCGCCACTTTTCCATGAATTCCCCAGCAGGCCCGAAGCAGAGAGTCTGCCTGAACAAAGACAACGGATAACAATCTTCATGATCATGATCGCAAGAATCTCTGATTGTCGTCCCATAAAAAACAAGCCCAGTTTTGTGCAACACCACTCAGGATAACAGTATTTATTGATACACTGTCATTATTGTGATTTCAGACATGTTGACTCTCAGAAAGTCTGGCTAGCGTGAGATTTTTGGTGGCTGATGGAATCAAAGAGCACTTTTTTTTGTTGGACTGCTTATGAGACGCTTCTAAGTAGAAAAATGTTCTCGTGTAGATGAAATGAAATAGGAGGAAACTTTGACCATAACCGTTAGAAGATCTAAGTGATTCTTACCCAGATGTCGTCACAGAGCCCTGCAGCCTGAAACAGTCACTGGAAGCTCAGATTGAAGATCCAGTCTCAAATTTATGCAACAAATCCGAGCTGTGTGAGAGGTAGCGTGCTGATGGCGTGACGCTGCCGAAACGTGTGAAGACAAGTCCTTCATTTGCATGTTGACCCCGTTTTTTTCGCCTATAGCAAGGTGTTTGTGCACACACGCATCAGTGTGGGAGCGCAGAGTGCAGACTTTCACAGACTACTTTAAATGCAGCCACAACTCTTTTCTGCACAAACACAAAACTGTATGAATTCACAAGCAAAGGATTTCTTTTTTTCCGCACCGGTTTACAGAAGGCGGCGTGCGGCCTGATATGGAGGGCGAGCCGTAATCCTCTCTTTACACATCAGATGTCACTTTGTCTTCACTGCCATGCCAGGGTCAGCACGGTTCAAACACAATGCTGTCCCACAAACAACAAGAAAAGGCTTCCTCTTACCCAGCCTCCTCTCCTTTTTAACCAGGAAGCCAGACTCTTGCGGACGAACTCCCCCATGCAGTCGACAATGGTGTGAACCATAGCTGGATGGCCATGACGCACGCAGTCCACCGCCAGGGCTCCTGCCACAGCGTACAGCGACACCACCTTTCCCCACGTCACACCTGAAGAGAGACACACAGGTGGGTTTAGCTCCCAGGGCAGCAAGGCTATCAAATATGCAAACCTGCTTGTTTAGGAGGGCCAAAATTCTGGGACCCGGGATGCCTGTGAACCACCAAAGAAAAAACCAAGGAGAGCAAGTGATGTTTAGCAATCAAATACAAACGCTAAGTGCTTTGAATCCGTGCTCCAGATGAGCAGGTCTGCATGTCAAGACGATGGATAAAGAGGAATAATGGACGCCTGGGTTTCTCTGGGAGACTAAAAACACACCTCAAAGCACGGCGCACATATAAAAACCTGAAGACCCCTTAACTCCAATGAGTTTAATATTAATGTCTTAGAGTAGCATGAACGGTGTCAGGGATCTGTGAACGTGGTATGAGAGGACATGCCTGTATGTAGAACGGCATGAAGCTGTTTGAGCAGTTCTGTTTGAAGACAGCCGGCCTGTCCCTCCAAGAAGAAACTCAAACACAAGTCGGTACGGCTCCGGGGGTTATCCATCAGGCAGCTCATCGTTTTCCTAAGTAGAGTGAAGACTTTTCGCTGTGACGCCATTTACAGTAAATCTTCAAACTGTTTCTGCGGTGTTTAGACGTGAACTCGGACAAACTGAGCCTCAGATCCATCTGTCTCCTGTAACGGTCTCCAGGTTCCTAGAGCCCCGCAAAGACAGCTTGTTTGTTAATGTCTGGGAATCTATCATCTGCAGTTTTCATTTGGTGAATTAGTCCAAAAAAGCAGGAAGTACTTTAACCTTTCAAACTCAGCTTTAGGTTCCATTTCTTCACATTAAATAACAAACACAAATGAGTCACAGAGCTGAGAAAATTGGTTTACAGTCTAGAAAGCTCTGGAGCCTGAACCGTCCTAATGAAGGCAGACAAGACAAAACATAAAGTCTGAATTAGTCCAGGAATTGGGACAACTACAAAACTGTTTCAGATTTAGGAGCACTGGATTTATGGCTGTACTACAATCTGAAGTATCTCCAAAAGACTACTGCATGTAAATAATTGAAGGACAATAAAACCTGTCCACAGACACTAGAAGTACAAATAACGTGTAAAATGTCCTTTCTACAGAAGTGGCTTCAAAAAGGTCCCCTCTGCCACAGCAGCTACTTTATTGTGGTTCAGAATGATGGAGCTTATTTCCAGTGATCATCAGCCTCTTGGACCAGAGGATCAAGCTGATGCAGTTCAACATCTCAGGAGGGATTCAGACAGGAAATGGTTTCACCAGGAAACATGTTCAATGTTTCTGAATGTGACACTACTGGAATAATACTAATGACACCAGGGTTTCCTCAATGTGTCAACATACCACATGTCTTCTACAATTCTACAATTTCATTAGCAGACGCTTTTGTCCAAAGCGACGTACAACACAAGCAAGAATACAGACATAAGAAAGAAAGAACCATTAGTAAATGCTTCAATTGCTTCAAGTGCGATTGGTCAAGGGAGTTGCCATCAAGTTCTTATTTGTTCTTTTTTATTTTTAAAAGTTGTATCGTAGTTTGACAAATGAAAAACATAATAAAATATTATGAGTTTGCCATGGCTTTTTCTGAACATATCATATGGATAGAGTTCAGGAAGAGAAATAAATTAATCAAAGACCAACATTCAATGATTCCAAATAACCTGGTATCTTATTAAAGGTTTCTCTGTTTGAAATTTTATTACACTTTTTTAATAGTGACATTTTTTTGTTAAAGTCACACAAAAATATTTCAGAAAATCAATATTTTTTGAGCCACTGATTCAGTTATTTTCAATCAATATTAAAAAGACAAAGTAACAATGAACTAGAAGGAGCGATGGTCCAGGGATCAATGGTTTCTGAAAGATAAGAGCTTCAGGGAGACAAAGTTTATCTATACATGCAAGTGTTTTCCCTCTTGTCCCTTTCATTATTTATTTCTTTTTATCTCAGTTTTTCCCAATCTTGTTTTTCTCCCTTTCTTTTCTTTTCCTTGACCTATTTTCCCTTTTTTTATTTTCTGAAAAAAATGTCCGTCACAATTATAACAACTTATGTTAACTTACTTACTTCTTAAAGCTAATTTTAGCCTGATCAGACCACTTCTGAAAGTCAGTGTGGCAAACAAATAAAATAATAAAAATGCAACCAAACTGCTTATTAGGGAGCGAGCCCCTGCAGCGGCCGTCCCTTCAGGCATGGACACTACTGCATTTCTAGTGTTTCCTTCTTATTATTCTCCTTGAGATACACAGATCCAAATTTAACCAACAAAAACACACCAAATTGGCACACGAATCATGACTGGCAGAATCAAACCAAAGACACAGTAACATTAACCCCTTGAGTGCCAAAAGGTGCTCCCTCTGTAGCGCCACCCAGAAACACGAACAGGCGGCGGTGTCACATGCTGATGACTGACAGTCTCGGTGGCGGTCCTGCAAATAGCGAGACCCCAAACAACGCCGCTTGCATCTTTATTTCACAAATAATTTCCTGAAATGTGATGGAGCCACTACAGATGGGCTGAAGAGCCACATGTGGAGCGGCAGGCTGCAGGCCTCTGGGCTAATCTAACTCCAGCTGCTCATAAACCTCTTTCAACCCAGTCTGTCCCACGCGATCCTGAGCTTTATGAGATCTTGTCAACAACCAAGCATGTTCTAGAAGCAGCTCGGCAGAACCGTAGGTCTTATCTCTGCACTGCAGATCTAATCTCTTCATTTTAAACTTTTAATTTGGTTCTAGGGTCTTTAAGTAAAAACAGTTAAAGGGAGTCATACCAGGATATTACAAGAGGATTGTCAGAGCTTTGTTTACAAAAGTACCTCATCAAAGTGACAACCAAAAGAAAAAAAAAACTGAGTCACATTGGTAAAACTTGAAACTAAAAAGCTAAATTTCATTTATCCTTTCAGAAAATGAACTCAGCTTGTCTTTTTCTATGTGTTACATCTAGTTTATTGGCAGTGTGAGCAGCAGCTCATCAGAAGTCTGTGGTCATAATCTCAAGCTGTTCAGACTTCCTCTTCTCCACTGACGGCTCCACTGTCAGCTGTAGCGCGTCTTTACACACAATTCACTGACAGTATACATTTGAATTAAAGACACGAGCCTTGAGAGGACGTTTGTCTTTCTAAAAAAATCACTTCACAGCATCGGGGTTTACACCTACTAGACCAATAGACCACGTTATTATTATAATGATTTGTATCTATTTATTTGTTTATTTTCATAATGAAGCGTATCACACAGACTGGACGAACCTGATTTCCTCCAGTTTGTTGATATTCTCTTTGCAGTCAATACCTTGTTACATTCCCCGAGGGGTAATCCAGCAGAAACTCATGGCTGAGCTGCTTGGGTGGGTCCAAACTGTCTGAAACAATCACCCACTCTCTGGCAACATATTCACCTAATATGGGCTGAATGTTGCCCTGCAGTTCCTTTCCTGTCAGAGGATAATGACAGCACCAAAATGTTTTCACTCGGGGAGACTCCTGCAGTCTGGCTTCATAAGACATGTTTACACGGAAACAGACTTTAAAAGGGAGAAGTTTGTGAATCACTTTGCCGATTCGATGCGCAAGCAAAGAGAAGTACAGCTTGTTCTCCAAACTCTGAATATTGTTATTTCATTTAATAAAAGCTCCCAGATCTTACTTCCCAATGCTGTGGACTTCCCTTAATGGACGGACATCTTCTATGCTTTCAGAGTCCATCTGTGTGCAGGTGTGACCTTATAGGAAAGGGCCCTGACGTACCTGTGGAGAAGATATCTGCGGCCACGGCCAGGAAAGCGTCCGACACCACGCTTTCCGATGCCACGGTTATGTTCAGCTGACGTGCGACGTTACGATACACATTGGGACGAAGGTACTCCAACTCATCGCCTGAGCAAGAGAAGACAAGCTAAAACTCAGAACGACAGCAGACCAGCGGAGCGTTTTAAAATCCTGCTAATAGAAAATAATTAAAAAGAGACTGACACGTCTAGAACACATTATCCATATTCAGAGGTTTTGTAATACTTTGAGCAAACTGTTTGTAAACAGTTTTTTTCCCCATATTTTTAAAACAAGCCACACATGACTGTGGCTGCTGAGAGATTTTGGTATGAACATAAATCTTTTTCTTTCTGTAATAAATCATGTATCTTTAGAATTCTATTTACTTTATGGAACAATCGCAATTAAAAATAACAGCCAAACACACTCTTGACCACATCGACACTATAATGTAGTAAAGTAATAAATAATTGGCATTTACACTGCTATATACAGTATGTCCGCGAGCATTTGAGTGCCAGAGGTCAGAGGTCATCGTACTAGATTCCCAGCAGACGGCGTTACATCAGGATGGCAACAGCAGACGTCACTTCGCTCTGTGATACAAACCTTCCATGAAGCAAACAGTCAGGAGCTACCTTTCTTTCTTTCTTTTTTTTACTGGAATCCAGTCACTGCACGGTGCTTCCACAGAAATCATGATTACATGACTTACTGACTCTGACCATTTCTGGATAATTAGCTCCTACATGGCAACATGCCAGGAACCTTCACTTCTAACAAGACCAGATCTGAACTCTCAAACTCGACCTGAACCTGAAATGTAATGTAAGTCCACATACATTTTCTTAACTGAGCTTGGCACAACTGCTAATGAATTAGTGGGCTACATATTTTCATTATCTTGAAGGATTTACAATTAGGAGGAATATTTATATATCAAAAAGCTCTTGCATACTTCGAGTTGCCCATCTTCTTCCGAATGCCTATGGAACTATTTGTATTCAGCGGCTCTATTCCTGTCCAGTTTATTCCTGCATGGGGATTAATTGGCTCTGTTAATTAATCTTCAGTTTATATGCGACTTCATTTAAACAGAAAGGACTTGGGTGTGATCCTGGCACACAAACACACACACGCACACACGCACACACACACACACACACACACACACACACACACACACACACACAACACACACACACACACACACACACACGAACACACACTCACCCAACCACAGGAGCACGGATGAGACGTCTCCCAGCGTTCCACCTGACGCGGCCAGTCCGTGCTCGGGCTTGGGGTATCCGGCCATGCCGGCGCGGTTCAGCCTGGAGTGTATGTAGTCCCGGCACAGCGCCTTGGCCTGGGACACCAGCTCCTTGTCGGTGGGCGAGCGGTCAAACACTTCGGCTGCAAACACAGACGAGCGCCGCAACATCTCCATGCCCCTGTCATCCGCCGCTCGCTCCCCCACCCTCACCGACCTGCCCCTCTGTCTATCTCAGGGCGATGGGAACACTTCTGGAGATTACCCTGGGGAATAAACACCCGGATTAGATTGTAGCATCTTTTAAACTCCCTGGGTAAAGCTTACCGCGGACGCACTACGGAACAGGAGGCGCGAGCGCGCAAAAGGAAAGTTTGACGAGTTTTGTGAGAGTCTGCTTTAAAGTTAGTCTGTTTTACCTCAGATGCTATGGTGATGCCTCAGCACACTGTCATCCTGCCGCATTGTGTCTTGTCACTGGGCTGACAAGTGTGTGTGATCGCTGATTTTTGGTGGAGGAAAGATTTACTGCGCTCTGCGTAAAAATGCGCTCCGGAGCGCAGTCGGAGAGGCGCTCCTTCTAAGGACACTTATTGTGGAGTCCAGGGGCGGAGAAAAGCCAGCAGCAGCGGCACAAGTCCCGCCCCACCCCCGGCCCCAACACAAAACCAACACACACATACAGTGTATTATTTTGTTACTATTTTCCTGCCATACACCGTGTTCATTTTACTTACTCAATTACTCAACCATGGACTGCTGCGTCCGTGAGCCCACATCTCCTGATATTCTTCTGAATATCTTGGCTAATTTGTTTCATGAACCATTTCATTTGCTCCCTGGCGTTTATCAAAACACTGATCACCAAGACTGGGCCACAAAAGCCTTTCAGTATCTTCCCTGAGGTGAGCGTTTGGCTCTTTCAGCAGCCAGTACGTCGCACGGTGCTGTGTGTGATAATATCTGAGTGAACTGAACTGAAGATGAATGAAATTCCTTGTTTCAATAGAACAAACCATATGTTATTGATCCTCTCAGGGAAAACATCTGTAACCTGTGAACGTCCAAGCTCAAGTCTGGCTGTAAAAGTCCACCACTGGTTTAGAATGTCATTAATTTCTAAAGCCTTTGAGCCAGATGTGAATTTCTTTGGGGCCAGTTTTATCCCTTGAACTCTACATAAGACATCTCGGCTCTATAGTATATTTTTATAAGTCAAAAAAAAAGCTAAAGCATCCCTGACCTAACCCTAAACTTGTTTGAGAAGTATCAAAGTGTGGGAGAGAGGCCCTCTCCCATAGAGCTTCAACCTTTTCTTTCACTTCTTGAACTCTATTCCATCTGACATGTTTGGAAAAGTCAGTCCAATGATTATAGTATAAAGTTTATAATGTTTTTCATTTGCCAAACATTTAAATTTTTAACATTTAACATTGAACATGTTTCCTGGTGAAACCATTTCCTGTCTGAATCCCTCCTGAGATGTTGAACTGCATCAGCTTGATCCACTGGTCCAAGAGGCTGATGATCACTGAAATAAGCTCCATGATTCTGAACCACAATAAAGTAGCTGCTGTGGCAGAGGGGACTTTATTTGAAGCCATTTTGTGTAGAAAGGACATTTTACACTTTATTTGTTCTTCAAGTGTCTCTGGACAGATTTTATTGTCTTTCAATTATTTACATGCAGTAGTCTTTGGAGATACTTCAGATTGTAGTACAGCCATAAATCCAGTGCTCCTAAATCTGAAACAGTTTTGTAGTTGTTCCAATTCCTGGACTCATTCAGACTCTATGTTTTGTCTTGTTCTGCCTTCATTAGGACGGTTCAGGCTCCAGAGCTTTCTAGACTGTAAACCAATTTTCTCAGCTCTGTGACTCATTTGTGTTTGTTATTTAATGTGAAGAAATGGAACCTAAAAGCTGAGTTTGAAAGGTTAAAGTACTTCCTGCTTTTTTGACTAATTCACCAAATGAGAGCTGCCCTCGTGCAACAGTTGGAGAAGTTGGATGGATCTGAGGCTCAGTTTGAACGAGTTCAGATCTCAGCAATCTGAAGATCTGACAGGAGCAAAGTGCTTCACTTTTTTCATATGAGAACTGTAGAAAAGCCTTGGTGTCCTGATCCAGAACAATCTGCAGATTCTTGATGCACCAATATTTTGTCCTGTCTGTGGTGGTTGATGGTGTTGATCCAAAACTCAAGCTCCTTAAATGCTTTCTTTACTGAGCTTTAACGAACTGACTTCAATTCTAAGTTAATCATTTGGCTCTGATGTTGAGTCTGTGGAACACTAAATCAACAACCCTACAGAAAGTCTCCTCTGAGTCTGGTTCTACAGAGAGTCTCCTCTGAGTCTGGTTCTACAGAGAGTCTCCTCTGGGTCTGGTTCTACAGAGAGTCTCCTCTGGGTCTGGTTCTACAGAAAGTCTCCTCTGGGCCTGGTTCTACAGAAAGTCTCCTCTGAGTCTGGTTCTAGAAAGTCTCCTCTGAGTCTGGTTTCTACAGAAAGTCTCCTCTGAGTCTGGTTCTAGAAAGTCTCCTCTGAGTCTGGTTCTAGAAAGTCTCCTCTGAGTCTGGTTCTACAGAAAGTCTCCCTCTGAGTCTGGTTCTGCAGAAAGTCTCCTCTGAGTCTGGTTCTGCAGGTTTCTTCCTGTTAAAAAAGGAATTTTCCCTTTCCTGTGTCTCCTCTGGTTGCTCTTGTTCAATAGTTGACCTTTTCTTTCTTTAAGTACCATGAAATGACTGTATTCTATTTGGAGCAATAGAAATAAAATTGAATTGAATTGAATTGAATATTAATAACCAAATAACTGACAGGGATAATTCCTTCACAGTGAATTTCTTGTCTAAACGGATGTTCTCTTTAGTTAGCAGTTGTAATCTGAAGGTAATTTTGTAATACTGAGCAATACGGTAATAACATCTATCAATTCTTAATATCTAGTAGCTATTAATTCTATGGTCATTTATCAATGTCCCATATTTAATGTGTCGTATGCATATTTTACGGGACATACAGAACAGTTGCTGTGGATTATGGTGTTCTGCTCGTTCCACGTTGTGGTGACACCTCCTCCGGCCGTCACTCAGAAAAGGGAAGTATCAGGTGCCTGATCACTGCTTCTGCATGTCATAACGTCAGACAGAGCCTGCGAGCCACTTCCCTGCGGTTCCATTAGCAAAGCTAATCCGACCAGACACCGACAACACATTCACCCATCTGACAAAAACAGTGAGATCCTCTTCAACCACTTCACAGCGGCTTCCCACAATGCTGAGCGTTGTCTGACTGAGGCGCTTTTCAAGGATGGACAGCATGAAAACCCCCTTCCCTCTGGTTTCTGGTTGATGACTCAGGTGCTGCACTTCAGCTGGAGGAAACAGGGTCACATGGTGGCTGTCTGCTCGTTTCAATGTAAGAGAGGAGACGGCTTAATGTCAGACTCTTTAATCTATTCCAAACCAATCTGGGACACTGGAACACAGTTTTATGATGAAGGTGTTTCTGTGAAATGGTCACTCTGAGACGTGCATTACCTGAGATAACAGTATGCAGAGTCAAGTCCTGTGTGTGTGCGACTTACACTTGCTGGTTAAGGTAGTCAGCCAAGCGCAAGAGTGTGGTTTTGACAGCTTCTGATGGCCCAGCTGATGTGGATGTACCGTGCCTCACCGAGACAGTGATCAGCCACGGCCACGCCTTCTCCACTTCCCTAACAGAAAACTGTTTGAGCAGATTTCCTTGGCAGACGAGCAGTAATGGCATTTGTGGGGAAGCGCCACACCACAGGCCCTACTGTTTAGACATGCCTGAGGAATGCCCTGCTTTGTTTGTGACGGCCTGACAGTGAAGCTGCAGATCCATGTTAACGCCGCGAAGATCTGCAGACTGTGGCTGACGCCTCAAGCGGGCCGAGGACTCTGAGAAATGCAAGGTCTCCGGTCCTTATCTTAATTTGACAACATGTGGAGTGAATTTACAAACTTTGTGCAAAAACACCCTGCCTCATTCATGCAAGCATTATACATTTCCCTGGTGTCAGCGAAGATTTGGAATCACACAGTGCGTCAGTTCTGGTTATACAGGTTATGCAGAATATGCAAAACTCATAAATGTTGCATGCTTTAGTAGTTAGCAGCAGCTGACCTACCTCTGCAGCAGGTCTGATAGTCAGAGTGTTAGTCTTCTCTACTGCGGCTCAGCGTTAAGCAACGCAGTAATCCCAAAGCTCAGTGTGTGTCAGAGTAGATGACAGTGTGTTCCTGGAGCCTGGCTGTGAGGCAGTGGTTAGCACTTTGCCCTCACAGTGAGAAGGCCATGGGTTTAAACTCCGGGCCTCAAGGGCCGGTGTATTGCTTCTTTTCAGTCTCTCTCGGTTGCTGTTGGCCTTTCTGTGTGGAGTTTGCATGTTCTTCCATAGTTGTGACCCTAAATTTCCTTAAATCAAGGTGTGAATGTATGTGGTTGTCTGTCTCTGTGTGTTTTGCCCTGTGATGAACCGGGCGACTTGTTCAGAGTAGACCCTGTCCTTGTCTAAATAAACTGAACTGGCTCAGTCCTGTGTTATTCCATTACTCCCACATGATTACTGATAATCAATACAAGTAAAAGTTTCAGTGAAAATCCAAGTCGGCCTTTAAAGGGCTGAATTGAACCTTCTGCCTGGTCAGTTCTGGCCCATGAGCCACATGTTTGGCCCAGTTCGACAATCAGTTGCTTCAGTTGTGGTGATATTCAGAAAAATGGCCATCTCGAAATTTCAGCAGCTTTATTTACAGAGGAATGTGTCCTGCAGAATGAATGGATGAATGTAAACAATGTGCTGATCTGTAAAAAATATATTTCTTTATCTGCATTTACATGAAGTTGTGTTTCACCAATGTGTGATGATCAAATTCTCCAGAAACCTACTTTTCACTCAATGGTAGTACTTGAGAGAACAAAACTCCCACAAAATGATTGAAATAGTGGTTTATTAGTTAGGCGTTTATTTAATAACATGGGGACTACACTGGGGAGCTCAGGAAAACGATCCTGAAGACATCCTACACAATAAATAGGAGAAACACACTGGATGTGCAACAAAGTCAGTCTCTTCCACACACAGGATGTCTGATTGGTTTACATGAAACCTCCATCATCACTTTACCTTAAAAGCTCCAGAGGCAGAGAGAGGGTACGATCAGCACGCACACACACACACACACACACACACACACACACACGCACACAAAGGTAAAGATTCCAGTCTTTGTCGAAAACACACATCCCAAATAGCTAACGCGGTTTGCACGAAGCATACTAATTAAGTCGGCGGTGCCTCCCTGATGCCCGACCGACACGCAGCAAAAAACCTCATCAAGTACCGTTACATCAAATATATTTTAGAGGGAAAAATCTTCAACTTTCACACCGAGTAAACATGTAAGTCACAATGGTACATCCTTGAGCTGTCACCCCTAAGCAAAACAAAACCAGGACTACTTTGGATATT
The DNA here is from genome assembly GCF_902148845.1 of Salarias fasciatus. Taxonomy (NCBI): domain Eukaryota; kingdom Metazoa; phylum Chordata; class Actinopteri; order Blenniiformes; family Blenniidae; genus Salarias; species Salarias fasciatus. Next base: position 3,411,029 of record NC_043766.1, on the reverse strand, counting down.
ACAGAGAGAAATATAACACCTGCCTACCTAATGCAGAGCATCAGCTTGATAACACCTGGCTGCACCCTTTCATTAACCGTACATTTGATTTTTTTTTTTTTTTTAATAAATACAGCTAGTACCATCATTCCTAATGCTTCACTTGTCCCGATTGCAGCATAAACTCTTCAAAACCTGGCATGTCTCCCATCTCCAACTTGCACTGACACTTCATCTACTCCCCCCGCTTCCCTCTCAGACACTTCAGCACCTTTAAAAGGGGGGGAGTGTGCACATTTTACCGTACCTTCCTTTAACAACATACTGTAATTCTTCTGCAGTAGCAGCACGCTGCACTCTGTAAAGCTTCAGTCTGCATGTACCGTAAAGACAAGCTACAATTTCAAGCTCCCTGTGCAGGAGTTGGTCCCATAAAACATTATTTCCCATCAGTCAGTCTATCATATTGAGCACTACGCATAGAAGAAAAAAAAACAAAGAACAAAAGGATTGCATGTACACATCTCCTTTCATTATATCCTGTATACTGGAGCAAATGTTATCATTTACATCATGAATTAAGCAAAAAACGCACAGACCGTTAAAAAGCTGAGAACTGTTAACACTTTAACCTGCAGTTATCTCCCGGGTTTCTGCTTTTAGTTCTGCTTAGAAACAACACTTGAGTCTTTCAGACGTCCTGGAGGCCCAGCCTGCAGGTGCACAACACTTTTGTTTCAGTTTCCATTCATCTCCATGGGTCCTCCCTTCGGTATGAGCAGCTCATCCGGCCGGTGGTGCTGGCGGCACTCTTTATCACCTCATCCATCTGGCAAAGGAGGACGGCGAACAGTTTATTCAACAGCGCTGGACATGAACGCGCTGCTAGTGATGAGGGGGGGAAACAGAAGCAGGATGGGGGGGAAACGTACCTCTCGAAGTGTACTCGCTCTCTGCTCGGAAAAGTAAACGTGAGACTTGAACTGCAGCTTGAAGACGTACTCCTTGTGGATGTGTCCGACTCCTCTGGCGTGCTGACCGAGTAGCCGAGCAGCGGGAGGCTAGCCAGCGGGAATTCGTCCTGAGAAAAAAACCGCGACGTCACACTCTCCCTCAGATATGAGCGGTTAAAGTAAATACATAAATAAATAAACCTCGATTGTGCTCCAGCAGATATAACATGAACTAATGTGGGTCCCTAACCTGGTGAGTCTTGTAGAAGAACAAGCAGAAGTTGGTGAAAAACCACCCAGAGCTTCTGCCAGCCGTTGCTGTTCTTGAACTTCCGCAGGAGGTAGCCTGAGAGCTGGTTCTGCACAGAGGACAGCAGAAGACATGAGGGTCCAAACAATGCTGAGATACATGGATCAATTATGTCAGTGATCATTGGCGAGCGTGTGTGTCGTGGACTGCTTTGATTTCTGTGCAAAGTTTCACTAATTTTAAATCCTCAAGAACTGAAGAGTATGAAGTTGTTGTAATTTGCCTCCAGCCTCATGCACGTACTGGCTGCTGTTACTGCAGCGGATGACCATAAGTGGACATCAGCGATGAGCTGCCGTCAGCTTGTCCACATCAAACTCTGAATGCAGTCCTCAAACATGAGATATAGCTTCATTTAAAGGAAAAAAATGTGGTTGCACTTAATGGAGACGTCATCCCAATAACTGGGAACGATCGTGTTCAGTAACTGTGGTGGAGTCGAAGATATCTGCAGCCGGGTGGAAATTTTTTTTGTCATCAGAGCAACCAGAAGGATGGAGTGTGAAGCTATTCTGTTGCACATTACAGTTCATATAGATGTGATGTTTTTCAGTTTTCCATCAGGCCATCAGCTCTACGTTGTGGCAAAACAAGATGGCGGAGGTTTTCCTCTGGTTGCAGAAGCCAGACACAGATATCTGCACTGCATTATGTTCGGTCTGTTATTATGTGTTTAGTGAGTGATTTTGCAAAAAACTGTTTATGTTTTTGGTAAAATTAGTAAATGTCAGACATATACTACAGTGCAACACATTATTCAACCAGTTTCCAGACTTTCTGACATGCATTATGCCGTTACTATGAGCATGCATTTAAATGGAAACACTGATCACTGCAGCTTTTACAAGGCTTTTAGCTTGCAGCTCCAACTTAACGCTCATACAGCATTCAATCTAAAATTCTGCAGACCTAAAAGCAGCAAACGACCAAATGTGAACCAAACGAAAACATTAAAAGACAATGTAGTTCACTTTCAAAAATAAGCTTTAAGAGTTTTAGCTTGTATCCAGTTACACTGATCTCTATTCAGGAAGTATTTTTTTCCTGCAGTTTACTAGAACAATTAATCTGATATTATCCAAGAATGGAAACTTTATCATGATTGACAGCAGCTATAAATGGATTGAACAAGTTCCCACACAAGCAGAATGTTGAATACTGGGATTCCGAGTATTTTGGCTTAACCTTCATGCACCACATGCTCAAAATCCTCTTTGTTTATACTGTGTTTTAACTTTTGGAGTTGATATTTAATTAAACTTTCCAAGTTTAAATAATCTGCACATCATAAGGAAATAGGGCTGCAGTACTAAATTCAGCTCCACATGTAAAGAGCTGTCTTGTTGTTTGACTGCACTAATCCCGGGCTCTAATAACACTGTGGAAAATCTCGGTGATAAAGTTACAAGCCAAACTCTGCAGAGTATACATCCTGAATAGTTATACAAACAGTTTCCTGCTTCAACTTAGACTGATTCGCACCAATGGTGTGCTTCCCCTGGTTTGTTTTCAACCTGCATGACATTTCATAAAATATTGTTGGACTGCTACAATTAAACATAAGTCACAGAGCTTTCACTGCTTTTACTGATTGTCTCAATTGTTTCTCACTGTCATTATTTAAGTTTCTGCATGGGTGGTGGCAGTTCTGTTCTTTCAGCTCTTACTCTACAGCAGCTCTCTTTCAAAGGTTATCGGATCCAGTACCTGGTTCATTCGCAGGTAATCAGTGAGTGAGAGGTTCTGGTTTCGGTACCAGCAAACGTGTGTGATGGTGTTTGGCCTTTGGCCCTGACCGAGGAGATAACGAGGAGGAAGTTCTGGCGAGATGGCCGGAGAGCCGAAGACTGAGAGAGGGTGAAGAGACACAAGGGAGGAAAGGGTGCAGAGACAAGTGTTAGCCATGTTAGCTCTGAGGAGGAACAGAGGAGGACAGACAAGAGGCAGCAGGGAAATCCCTCCATGTCTGTGGACTCAAAACATCAGCGACAGAGAACATTTCTTGCATGCACATCGTTACAAAGAACAAGAGGGTCGGCTATCACGTCATCGATCCCAGAGTGGAACCGACCTCTGTGAAACAGCAGAGACACAAGCGGGGAAAAGAAGGGTTAAAAGGTTCAGAAAGTCAAGATGAGCCACTCAGAGGAACCTGAAAGCCACGGATGCATCCATGAAGCCTAGTGTGTGTGTGTGTGTGTGTGTGTGTGTGGGTGTGTGTGTGTGTGTGTGTGTGTGTGTGTGGCAGAGGAGGAGTACCTCCACAGCCAGGCTGTGATCAGACATAGACACGCTGGTGTTGCGGTGCCAGCACACATGCATAGTGGTGTTGGCACGGTGGTGTGTCTGCTTGTCCAGAGAGGTGCGGGAAGAGTTCATGTCGTCCTCGGACTCCTGCTCCAGCGAAACCTCGTCGGACGATCCTAAACGGGGGTGAGGAAAGGAGGGGAGGAGGAGGAGGAGGAGGAGGAGGAGGAGGAGGGGGTGGGAAGTTGTTTGGAGCAGAGGGATCAACTCTCACAGGAAATTTGTCTCTTGTGTTACACGGAGGAAAACGAGGCAAACAGAAAAACAGAGGGTGTGTTTGCACTATTCTCACGAAGGTCAATGGAAAGCTCTTACGGTTGGAGTGATCGTTGAGGCCAGCGTCGAGGAAGATGCTGGATTTCTCCTGAGACTTCTTGGCCATGTCGATAGCCAGGTTCAGATCCTCAATCCACTTCCCCATCTCCACCTTGGAGCTGCAATCACAGAAAGAAAGAAACACAAACAAACACACACACATAGAGATTTACTTGTAGACGTAGTCACAAGACAGGAGCTACCATTCAGGATTTGAAGGCACACTCACCTGGCGGCCACGACGATCGTCCTCTGAGCCGAGTAAATGGTGAAACAGTGAGGGACGGACCACTCGTTCTCACTCTCCTCTACCTGCAGACGAAGGACAGAGCGGTGGTGAACATTAGCCACATGGAGCAAACGGCTGCAGTGCGCTGACGGCGGTGTGAACAAACGCTTCAATTCAGTTATTTGTTCTCTCCGAGAGTCCAGCTTTATTTGCTGTGATTGCTTTGAACATCTTTGGAGGTCTTTTCCAACGCCATGCGGAGTGATTTGTGGTATTTTTATGCATTTTTATGCACGTTAGGAAAAGAAAGAAGGAAAGCAGTCACAGAAAGACCTGCACAAAGAGCACCTGTAGTTCTGCAGTTAAAACCAAGGATGGCGATGTTTACTTGAAAAACCACAATCAGCTTTGAAAAGTGGATGCTTCACTGTGCGCTGGCTGCTTTCTCGTCAATGAACAATTCGTATACATATCCGTGAACGCCCTGTAGTGCAGACACACATGTTTGTGCATCTTGTGCAATCTCCTAGGTATGCTCTTCTGCTCTGTCTACACAGGCATGGGAGAAGAAGGGAAGGGTTCGGGCATCCGAGCTGGCAGAGCTCAGAGAACTTACCGGTGCATCCAGCACTATGAGCTGCAGCCGGGAGTGAAGCAGAGACACGCAGAGTTAGGAGACCCACGCCCTCCCTTCTCAACACATCGCAGGCACGTTCATGACACCCTAATCCAACACGTCTCTTCTACAGCTACCGGCTAATCTTCTTTACAGGAACCGTCAGCAGAGGTCGACTCACAATCATGCCGTGGAGGGGCAGCTGTCCGTGCACCTTGAACTGATTGGTGGCCGTCACACCTTTACTGGTGTAGAGAAGCATGTCCGAGAACTGCAGGGTCAAAAGCAAACGTTACAAGTTGTCTGTTTATAAATGAGCATGAAAGCTGGAACAGCTCAGTGGTGCAGCTCTGCACTAACCAGGAAAAACATTCTCTGCTGCAGCCCCTTCTTGGTGAGCTTGTACAGACACCCCTCTCGGATGAACTCCTGCACACAGACAGCTTGTCAGACACCATCTGCACAGATTGCACAGTTTCCCTGCTCCATCTACTGTCGGCTAAGCGTCACTGCACTCACTCTGCCCGGCGCTGTCAGGTTCTCGATGCCGATCAGGTCTCTCTGCAGCTCGGTGAGCTTCTGGAAGTTCTCCAGGCGGATCAGGCTGCTCTGAAGCTGAGCGGCAATGTCTGCCACTTCCTTCAATGCCTCTGCAGAGAGTGGGGGAGAAAAAAAATTAATGAGAAATCAAAGCAGCTATATCAGTGACCTGCCTCCATTTTGTCATTGCTCTACAGATATGGCTGTGCCCACTTTGTCTCAAGGCTCTACAGCTTGAAAACTGTTCTCTCTACACCCGGTTCACGACATGGCGACGAACGACCCGTGCAGCCAGGAGCTGAACTCACCTTTGCAGTCGTCGTGGTCGCGGTGGGAGGGGGAGTAATGTTTGCACAGCCTCTCCAGGATGAGCTTGTAGTGCATGAGGCGCTGGATGGGCTTGAGCAGGAAGGTGTTGAGCGGCAGGTAGCAGACCTTCTGCAGCTCAAACTCTTTGTACACAGTCTCCAGCTTCTTCAGCCTCTTGGAGGCTTTCTCCAGCTCCGTCAGCACCTCGTGTTTCTGCAGGTAGCTGGTGAATTCCTGAGGACCAAAGAAAAAGACATGACATGCAGTCCAACTATGAATCGCATAAACAAGAGGAGCTTCCGACGCCAGAGATACGGCGGCGTTCCCACCTTAAGAGCACACATGTTCTTCAGCATCACGTCGCCGATCCGTTGGTAGTCACCTTTCACGTGAGCGTTTGAGCGTCCCTCCCTGAGGAAATATGCAGATTGTGTCTCTTTTTCAGCACGAGAAGAGCATCGATGCATCGAGCCGCAAAAATCGCACGGCCAACAGGGACGGCGTCTGCACCCACCAGAGAGCCAGCCTCTGGTCCAGCTCCTTCAGGAAGCCCCGGTGGAACTCGTAGATGGGGTCGATGTTGGAGAAGAGCAGGGTCATCAGGCCTTCGGGCATGGCGTTTTCTTTAATCACAGCACTGCGGAACCACTGGTAGGAACACAAAGGAGCAATCATGACCAACAAACAGGCACGTCCAGCACACAATGAACACTGAAAGCTGAAGAAGAGAAGGATCTGGTCTCACAGAGAAGAGCAAACAGTTTTCAACAGTTTCCAACAAGACAAGCTTGAACGTGTATTTATTTAAATATCATAGGATTTTTCAAAATGGACCTATTTGTATATTTTGCAAACAACATGCTTAAAATTAGTCATTGTTGAAATTTCTTCTTGTTGTTGTAATGACTGCAGGTTTTGGGATGTTTGTGACAAATGTCAGCGACACAGTTCAAGAAAGAGAGACTCACCACGGTGATGACCTCCAGGTCCTTCAGGTACGTCCGCTCTGTGGTCAGAATCTCTTTGGCAATAAAGTAGGCTTTATCGGTGGGATATCGCTGCAGGAGGGACATGGATGCTCAAGTTGAAATCTTACACGTGAAACACACACTGCAGGTCAAGCACCAGCCGAAGCTTCACATTTCACAGTGCGTTGTGTGATTTTTGGGTTTGTGAATTGGGGGTGATTGCTGGCAGTGTACCTTCCTCCTGCCCTCCTCCTCCTCCTCTAGCCTGGCATTGCTGCCCACCTCGCTCAGGATGGGGCTTTGCAGGGGCGACGGCGCCTGTCCCGGCAGACTGAGGGTGGACATCTGGAAGGAGGGCGACAGGCAGAGGGGCTCCTTGGAGGTGAAGGGTGAGAGCTGGGGGCTGTCCACCACCGTGTCTGCTGAAGAATTGAAAAAAAACAAACAGGAGTTGAAACTTCACAAGGATGTGCAATTCAGTCCCTCTAGTCAAATATAAATAATGCTCAACAGCCTTTCAGGGTAGGCTGATAAATGTCTCAACCCCACAGGATAAAGAGCTCCACTCATACAGGACAGGCCTGATCTGTTAAAGGTAGGTGGGGCTTAAATCAGCGATCAGTGCTGCTAACATGCACATGTGTGACACTTTCACAAACTGTTTATTTGCAACTACACAAGGAAGACCCAGGACCATCGACGGCTATTCTTGTTTTCCTTTTACAATCGTCTTATTTCCTCTGAGGGAAAGAGACTGCGGAACATTTCCAACTCAAACAGCGGTCCATCACACAACCGGCCACAAATGAAAGGCGAGACTGCAGACTCCACCAGAGAAAGTAATGGCTCCCACATTTCTCCCTTCTGCTTCCATTGTTTTCAAAACTCCCCACATGATGGACTAATGATAAAACGTAATTAATACAAGGCTGATCCCATTTCGGAGCGGCGGCCCGGCTACTTGTGTTCAGTCTGTGAGCTTTTCCACACACCAGCGACACAAGCAGAAGACAAAACCAGCAGACAAACGCCAGCCCATTCTCTTCACTGAGTCATGGGTCACCACAGCTGTTCTTCCACTTGTATTAGAGAAAAAAAAAAAAAAAAGAAAAAACAGGGGGAAGGCTGAGGGAGAGGGAAAGAAGAAAAAAAAGAAAAACTCGACCCGGAAATAATTGCTCAAGCAAAAGACTTATCAGGAATGTGGCTTGTCTGGAGGGCAAATAGTTGTTTATAGTTTATTTGAAGTGCCCCCATAGGGAATGTCTGCAGAGGAGAGAGCGGCTGCAGGGTTCAGCAACGGAAAGGACGCACGGCTTTCTTTCTCTTTCTCTCTCTCTCTCTTTTTTTTTTTTTTTTTGCTGTAAAATGACTTGGCACAGTGCCTGGCCAAACAGTGAACACACACTCAGCTGGAATTAGGCTGGAGAAATCTTGTGTACAAGTCTGTCCCAGCCCTCCCCCTCTCCCTAACGGCATAAGAGCCTGTAAATCAGCGTATTGACTCTCTGCAGGACCACACAGACCGCAGCTTTTTAACAGCATCCAACTTATTTAAAAGGCACAAAGAGCAAGTATTTAAAACTTCTTTGCACACATTTTACCAGTGAAAGTTTACTAGAAGGACAAACAGAGATAATTAGAGTCTTTCCTCTTTAATCTGAAATATTAACTGGGACCAGTTGTGTATTCTCACATTATTATCTACAGTCGTCTGCTGCAGGCACAGCAGCCAATAAAGACACGAGACTGTTGTGAAAGTAGGAGCACTGACAATTAAAAGTTAGCATTTTTAAAGTTGACGTGTGTTGTTTCAGACGAACTCACGAGCTGCAGAAAGGCAGGGAGAAATAAAATAAACAGTAAAGTATTTCCTCATAAAGAAAGCGTCTAAGTCTCTTCTGGTCACATCGCTATCGTCCCTTATCTCAAAAAGAAGTTTAAGTCTGACATTCATGGTACCCAAAAGTGATTACTTTATTCTTGAGTGGATAAACATACAAACAAAGTACAAATTGTTTATAATTAGTAAATATACAGAATTAAGTGATGATTACTTGGTGCCTAAGTGCAGTTAGCTAATCTTCAGCCCATCAATAAATCTTTAGTTGAGAGGTGGCAGACATTAAAAAAAAGCCATGGAGAGAAAATCTTTATCAGAAAAGTCAACTCTTCAAAATTTGCATCTGAAACAGAACGTTTCACGCTCTCCGCAGGTGTCCACCATCTCAGAGAGATCGGAAATACACTTCTGATAAGTGCCATCCTTCAAAATGACAATGAGAACAGGCGAGTATCATTCACAGATATTCTGCAGGACAAATAAAAATTAAAATACCCCCCAAAAAAACAGGAACACACCTGAGATAAAGGCATACTGAGAGAAAGTAAGTGCTGTAAGGCACTGCGGTGCAAGTGCTTCAGGCAGAATGACATTCTGTAACATGTACACACAAAAAAATACAATTTAAAAAAATGTAGAAAACTTAAGATTGACTTCAGCTTCATAATAGCGGACCCTCCAGCTCCAGGCTGCTCTCTGTGGATGACCTGGAGGCTTCTATTGGTGAGTTGAGAGACTGCAACAAAGTGAAGACTGGACCTACAAAACACGCAAAAAACACTGAAAGCCTACTGTTTAGTCTGTCTGGTGAAGCACTGAGGACAAAATCCACAGATTCAATTGAAGCTAAAGATATTTCTGTTAAAAATGTTGGTAAAAGTAGAAACACTGTTGCATTCATTCAGATTAAATTGTGTCTTGATGTTGGGAAAGTGCCAATAATACTCCTCAGCCTATCTCATCGAACATTCATTCTTTCATTTTATGAACCTCTTGTCCCGTTATATACCGTGCTGGAGCCAATCCCAGCTTGATGCTGGCGAACGCAGGGTCCACCCTGGACAGGTCGCCAGTCCGTCACAGGGCCAACACACCGGGACACACACACTCTCAACGAGGGAACATTCAGGGTCAGAAATTAACCTCACATGCATGTTTTAAGACCGTGGGAGCAATCTGGAGTACCTGGAGGGAACCGGGCACACACAGGGAGAACATGCAAACTCCACACAGAAAGGCCTCTGGCCGGTATTCGAACCCAGGATCTTGTTGCTGTGAGGCAAGAGCGCTAACCACTGCGGAGCCATACGACAGCCAGGTAAACATATATTTGGATATTCACACAATTTTCAGCATTTTGGCTCCATGGATTAGAACTGAAATATCTTTTAGCTCCTTTTTAAAGAAAACTAATGTCACTAGTGGGCGCTCATCTGCTCCATGGCCAAGTCTGCATCACAGACTATCTGCAAATTGGTGCAAGAAATAACTCGACAAGAAAAAAACAAATCTGCAAAAATCCAAAATATGCCAGTAAGCCAAACAAGTGTGATGAATAACAAAAGAATATTTTCTCTGATCAAGAAAACAAAAATCCTCAGTTGGATCAGATCAAGAACGCTCCGCAGGAAGTCAATATGTCCGTGTTGAAATCAACAGTCAAGACAAGACTTCATCAGAAACGATAAAGAGGGTTCTGCACAAGGTGTAAATCATTAGGGAAAACAAACAAACATAAAAGTACAATTCTGTAAGGTCTCATGGTCAATTGAGAGGAAGATCAACTTGCCCCACAATGAGGGGAAGAAAATGGTTTCAGGGAAGTGAGCATGCACGGCTACCAAAGGAACTGGCTTGATTTTATTTAACGAGGACACAATGAAGTGCTTCTCATGTCCCAGACTGTCAGGTGACAAGCAACCAAAGAGCTTTTCAAAGCAACAACGTTCTGCAATGGTCAAAGTCAGCCTGACTGAAATCTAACTGAGGCCATTTTCCCGTCAGTTCTGCTTCTTCTTAAGAACGAGCGTCGACGGAAGACGGCCGCAGCCAAGTCCTTGACAAAATATCATCAAGGCTCAAGCCTTTCAGTTTTCATCAACTGCCAGGGATTTGCAGCCAAAAAAATATGCAAAAGTAACAATTTAATTAATTATTCTGTTGGTTTCTACAGTTGCCTTTTGGTATTCCTACTGAGGTCACATGACTCGGCTGTTCGTACCACCAACTCAAAGCTGGATGTCTGCACATAGAGAATACCTCGATTGCTTCATTTCAAATTCATGGAGGTGGTGTCGAGCGCTGCACCAGTGAAACTGAATCAATGTCCAAACAATTCAGCTGGCCATTAATATCTCATTCCCAGATCTGTGTGCACTAATAAAACAAATAAACACACATCTTTTAATACTGCATTAACTCTTTGACCTACACTGATCCAAAACTTGTTTTTTTTCCACTGACTTATACCTTATGCAATGTTGGCTTCTCTTACTCCACACTAGATTTAATAACAATTACTTTGAGAGACCAGCTGACAGCAGGTGTGGTTTTCAGGCTCAGGAGGTGAATTAAACTTTTACAAGTAAAGTCCTGTGCACAATAACGCACCAGAGACTCCTCAAAGTCACCACAAAAAGTTTAACACAACAAAAGTTACTAGAAACTGAGTAACTAATGTGCAAAAGAACCCCGCTTCCTACCAATCATCAGAATAATAATCTACTCGATACTCAGACTCAGGTAGGCGATACCAAAACTCCAAACACACTGAATGCTATTCGCATAGAAGAGACAATGTAACTGTACCTGAAACACAAGATTAGTACCGTCTGCAGGAAAAGGACTTCTTTAATTTGACCAAAAGCTTGACAGGCAGTACGATGCTCTGTGTCGTAGCTTCCATTGTTAGATAGAACCCGGTGCATCATTCGCTACAACACAAACTTTACTAAACTACCTTGCCTAAAAGGATACATTCATGTTGATTCCTCGAAAGTGGTGTGAACAGTGAACGTTCCGGCTCGTGTGCTCACTGTCTACATTCTTCACTGGAGCTCAGCGCAAACCACAGATGCTCGTTTGCTCCAGCTTTGGCGTAACATCTGCTTTTCAGACTAATATTGAGCTACCAAACAAGTCACCTACCACGGACGAGGGACTGATGCTGGTACCAGCTTCAGCCAGCAGGTGGCGATGAAGCACAGAAGAGGACATGTAAAAACAGCTTCATGCCAGAGGCCCGCAAGGAGATGTTAACCTGTTTTTACTTTTAACCCTGAGATTACACCACGAAATTAGTCATCGCTAAATATTACACTGCACAAGAATAAGAAGTTAGATTCATATCACAAATAGTGATAGAAGCACAGTGTGAAGTCGCCTATCCCTTTTTTTAAATTTATGGTATAAATCTAAAACTATACAATAACTACAAGTTGGAAATGGCTTCAATCAAAACTAGAGGTGTTAGTCGATCATCTGTAAATTAATCACTAATAAGTGAAACGGAGGGTGATATTCTCATAATAATCGATCATTTCTCAGTATTTGAACTTGGAATATGTAGGCTTCTCAAGCGTTCACAAAAAAGTTAATCAGGATGTTTTCTTTTATTTGATAAACATTTTATAAAACTATGTGCTATTTTGTGCATTAGTTTTTTAAAAAGAAGCAACACATGCATGCAAAGATGTAAAGTTACCAAGTAAAAGAAAAATGGTTTTGCATCTTTCAACATTTTTGTTTTGTAGTCTTAATGTCTAGATACTGTGAAGAGAGATATTAAATTATAAAGGCCACTACTTCACAAGCCAAGCCTCACAAGAAGACAAGGAGTGATATGAAAACAAAAGAAGGCAAAAGCAATGCCAGTGACACCAGGCCTACACACTGCTCCAACTGAAAACAAAACAGCAGGAATTATGCTGTGAGGGGACACCAGACATTTCCCTTCAGCCTTCAGAGAGACGCAGCCATACAAGCCACTGGCTCACATTTTTATTGGCACCTATTTTCAACAGCTAAAATTAACTTAAAAGCTGAAGCTCAGATTAAGGTGTTGTCAGTTTTAAATTGTTAAATGACTTTCTGCTTCTATTTGATTCCAAATCACCTGGTTTCTACACAGTTGAAAAGTCCTGGACCAACTCAAGTCCTCTACATTTTAACCTGTGGGGATCCGGAGGGTTCTGAAAGTGCCAGGGACTGCAGGTTGTGGCACTGTAAGAGGAAGCCCTCGATTCCGCTACTCCCCGTCAGAGGGTTACTGTAGAAGAGGTTTTGCTCGGGGGAGGACGCTGTCGGAGCCCCAGTCAGAGTCGGAGTCCGAGCTGCCGTTGCCGGAGCCCTCGGTGGCGGTGGGCGGGTAGCTGAGCTGCTCTAGCTGCTCCACCAGGTCGCTGAACTGCACCGCCGAGCTACTCTCGGAGCGCACCGAGCACGCCGGGAAGTTGACCATGGAGCTGGCCTCCGACTGGATGTCGGAGCCCGGCAGGCGGAGCGAGGAGGAGTCGGGCCCCCGTAGCCCCCCGACATCATGGACTCGCCTGCAGAGCTAAGCCCCAGGTTGTCCAGGGAGCTGCACTCGGAGCGGTTATTCACCAAGGAGCTGGTCTCAGAATGACCCACAATGCTATCGGGGAACGCGTTGGTGTTCCCGTTCAGGTCCTCGATCCCCACGCTGAATATTCTATCTTTGCCGAGGTCGGATTCAACGCCAAAACCAAACTGATCTACTCTGTCATCCAGCCCAAAGGAGTACGCCTCCGCACCGCCGCCGTAAAAAGAAATCTCAGTGGGGTCATCATCGATGAACTCCTCGGTCACCTGCAGCGGCGAGTTGGACATGGAGAACATGGGATTCTGCCTGGTACGTAAGAGCTCCGCCTCAAATGCCTCAGGTGTCAGAACCCCGGTTCTCTTCCCCCCACCCACAGAGCACCCCGTACCCCTTCTCCCCCCACGTTCATGATCCTCATTGCCATTTCTGGAGTGCTGCGACTGGGAAGTGCCGCTCTCTACACACACAAACAAGGGGCTGCAGTGTCCTGCTGCCAGACTGCTGAGGGCACCTGGAAAAGGGGAGGTGGCCTGGACAGGTTCTTCCTTCGGAGGGGTAGGGGGTCTGGTGGTGGCTTGCAGAGGGGACTGAAGCTGCTGCTGCTGCTGAAGAGATGGTGGAGATGGGCTCACGGTGGATAAAGGTTGGGGCTGAGGTTTCAGTTCTGTTCGGGGCAGAATGTTGGAGATGTGGGCTGAGTGGAAGGACACGGTGGAGGAAGGGGAGCCCGGGGCCCGGAGACTGTCATTGAAGGACAAGCTCTGAAAACATGAAAGCAACACAAACACGAAGGAAAACACTGAGTGAAGGAAGACACCGAAATACAATCTTGTAGGACAATCCAGGAAAGTTACTCCAACTCACCTGTTTTGGCACATCTGTCGCGAGGGAGCGAGCAGACATTCGGATTCGACTGTTCCTCCTGAACACACAAAACATCGTCGTGTCAAAATCGCTACTACGACTGTACGTGGACACAATGTGTTAAAATATGCTAGAAAGAAGGAAAATAAAGAGCCATATCCGATATGCACACACACCTCTGATATGGGGTTCGCTTTGCACCGTTTTCCTTGACGTAGTCCACAAGCTGCTTCTGGGTCCTTCCACTGGCAGAAAGAGTTCAAATCACATTAGAGAAGACCGGCAGGACATTTTTCTGAGGTGACTGAACAAGAAAGGCCCAGCGCTCCTGCATTACAGCAGACATGAACACCCGATACCTGTATCTGAAGGAGGAACCTCGGTGAACAGGATGGCTTTGGATTTGGGTTGGGGTTGGTCGAACAAACGGAAGAAGGAGTGGTACTCCACACAGATCTTCCAAAAGATTTTACACTGGTCTCGACTGCCCATGAGAAACTCCAGAGTATCCTGGTGGGGGCCCTACAGGAGCGATTGATCAGAACTCAATGAGGGTCCAGTTCGTCTTCACAGAGGATTTGCTATCCAGACTTTTTAATCTTTGTCAAGACAAAAGGGATGACTCCCTCCAAGAATACATACATGGACTTCAGGGTGAAGCTTGATAAGGAACGCTTCCTTTTGAAGCTTAGCTTGCGAATCTTGGACCAGTTGAAGGTGTTTATCTTTGTGTTAGCCTTGGGAATGAAAAGTCAAATAGAAAATGAGATGGTGTCAAAACATCATGGTACTCAAGCAAAGCTGATACGAAGACAGTAACCACCTGAAAAACCTGGAGCCCCATGTGTGCCACAGCCAGATTGATCTTGGTGCCTTCCCGATCAGCCGCTGGGTGGAAGCGGACGCCGTACAGTTCCAGTTTGCGTGCAATTTCCAGGATTTGGAAATCTGATTCAGCAGGAGTCTGGCCCCTGGTGCAGAAGACAGGACAGGACGACGGGTCACAATCCGACCACCTGAGTTTATTACAGAGTGGCTGGATGAACGGAACCTCTAAAATCCACCACAGTCCAAAGCAAAACAATGTCATTAAATTAAATGTTGGACCGCCATGAAGCTGGACAGGTGGTGGCAGAGCGGCTCCAGCTGAACCCTACTGCAGGATGAACAGAAGAATAGTGATGTGCTTGCAGCTCTCACTAGGCATGGAGAGGAGCTCTAACGCCACAGAGGCACGAGATAACTTTTATTTGTTCGATCCCGGTGACGTGACGGAAACATGACAGTCTACCCGGTTAGTGCAGCGGTCGACGCTTTCACACCAAACTGTCCTATTTAGACCAAACTACTGCAGCTCATTTAAAACTTTGTCTGTAAATATTCACTCAGGAACCACAGGAGTGTAAAAGGTCTTCCATCCTGAAAGCCTGGGAAGTTTTTATTTTTATTTTTTTCAACAGAGCTCAGCCGTGCAGCCACCGACACCTGTCATTTCACACCAGTTTCAGTCTTCTTCTGTGCCTGGAGCTGATGTCCATATAAACAAATCTCAGAAAAGTTGGTGTCAGCTGATGGGAGCAGAATCCAGAGCAGCTTGAAGCTAAACCTTAAAACGAGCTCTTAGCAAACCTCTAATTCAACTAACCATCAACAGAGGTTCCACTTAGACCAAAATGCACACCAACAATGAACCTGCAGACTTTCAGAATAAGGTGACTGGATAGTTGATTACGAAAACACAGTAACCTCAGCTCCAACAGCTGTTTAAACCCAAAAAAACCCTCTTTTTGTAAATAGAAATCCCCATTTATCGCACAATGTTGTAAATGAATCATCATCTCCAATAATATTTGCAAAGACATGAATATTGATTACAAGTTTATGTGCACTGTGCATTCGTGCTCTCTGCACGTTACCATATCCAGTCAGTCAGATGAGTCCGGTTGCAATAGATCATCTTTTGTTAATATTTCGCTCATTCTTTAAAACATTACACACAAGAAAGTCAACAAACTGCTCCATTTGGAGGACCCAGTGCTTCAGTTTTCGGTGATATTAAGGACCAGTATGCAGAAATGAAGTCCACAGGAGCTGTTCAGTCCTTTATCTAGTAGAATCACCGAAGGAGTAGACTCACACAATGACAAATACCTGGTAAGAAAAAAAAATGTTGCTATCTGTGAGCATGACGCCAATCAGCAGATAAAGGGGTAAGAAAACACACCGACAGAGGATCAGTGGCTGAAGACCGTGAAAGATAACCTCTTATGGGAAAGCTAACACACACTCCAAGAAGCACAACTAGGGGAAAATGGAGGAAATTTATGGTTAACATGACTGAAAAGGAAAATACAGGATTGTTCTAGGGTTTGTATTTATATTTGTATATAAAGGAAATATTTAAATCAAGACTTCAATGTGAAAAACAAATTAAGAATTGTGATTATAAACACGAGTCGCAATCCTGACATGTTTATAAAGCGCAGTTCAAATTCAAAGCGGTCTGCTGTGGTGAACCAACTCGATGGTTAGAGCTTTAACATTATTACATTCAGTAACACTGGCAGTAATTGGCAGTTTCCTGTGATTTAACAGTTTAACCGTTGAAACAAACTGAGACAGTATCGTGTCTTGTATGCGGAGCAGTGTGACCCTAAATCCCTTATAACTTCCAGGATTTGACAGGCGTTATTTAAAAGCGTGTGATTACAACCCAACCGCATGTTAGGAAGACATATCCATCCAATCATTACCCCATTCTAATTTTGCTCATCCGTTAAGCAGTGAAATCTCCTTAGGGCCCTCCCCTGCCCCACTGGCCTTATGGCTAATAGAGCGGCCAGGGCCGGGGATTAGGCCAGGGGAACCTCTGCTTGTGCTTCCACGCTGGCAACCGGGGGGAAGAGATTAGCACAAGTCTTTAGAGCCACGTTATGCGCCGGGCTGAAAGGAGCCCCTCTTGGCTACGGGATAGCTCTGTGCTAACAAGGAGGCTGGTGGTGGGAAAAGTGCAAAAAAGAAAAAAAAAAAAGGTGTGTGTGTGTGTGTGTGTGTGTGTGTGTGTGTGTGTGTGTGGGGGGGGGGGGGGGGGGGGGGGTTGTAAGACAAAATAGGAGGAAAACCCCACATTATGGTTGTTTGATAAGAATACGGAGCTGTTTGAGGTTGAGCTGCCTCATTACAGTGAATGCTTTGCTCAAAGCCACAAAAAAAAAAAAAAAAAAAAAGCAGACAACACCGTCCAGGTTGTGGTTGACCGTCAAACATGAGCGTTTGGAAGAGACTGGACTGCTCATGATAAGCAATCAACGATGGAGGCGCAGACTTCAGAGAATTCACAATGATCTGAATGAAAGTTGACCATCGACTGAGGTTAGGATGTCTGACTGATCGCAGCTCATTCATACAGTTTACACCGGCAGGTTTTTATTTGAGGTTATCATCAGTTCCAACTTGCTTGACTAATAATACAAATATCAGGGAGAGAATTTGACGACGGATTTGACCCTGAAGTGATTTTCTCGTGCGGGATGGATAATGTTTTCATTCCGGAGGGTTCATGACATCTGAGACAAGAACACTTGGAAAGAAGAACCTTCTTCCCTCACATCAATCAGCAGGTTCGACATCTAAGACAAAGTTTTCCCAGAAAGCAACACACATTCATACGTTTTTAGAATCTGGCTACAAAGCGGTAAGAGTTAAAGCACTGGGAAGCAGACATAACTTCCTGTGCCGTTCAGTCCACAGTGATAAATACCTCATATTGTATAAAAACAGTGGAGATGCATTCCTGCAATATCATACATATCTGAGCAACTTGCAACTCGGGTAGCTGCACTTTTTGAGCACATATAACATTTATTATGACTAAAACAAACCAAAAAAATGCAAAAATATATATTTTTTATCAGTTAATAACCAAAATTAATGGTGAATTAATATAAAAACTGAAAATGACTAAGATGATGGAGCACATCACAGCACTGGTATTTAAAATCTGTACAAAGTTCATTGTAAGGTTTCCTTATAAATACATTTAATAGTCAGTAAAGTATTTCTGGACTGAGGACTAAAAAAGTCCTCTGATAAAGATCTATTCCTGCCCATGGCATTACCGTGTGAAGAAAGCATCAATAAAATTGACTGAATTTGCAGTTTATTCATTTTCACAGCTTTGCTTTGAGTAATAGACGCTGCAACAAGTTCGGTAACAGCGAGTCATTTAATAAAAAATACATGTTGAAGGCTGCTAAATCCTGCAATCAGCCTGGCTTTAGAAGTTCACACCATGCAGCAACGCCAGAACAAACTTTATGATGAGACTGCACTTATTTTTCTTTCACATGTTAAAACACAAATGGAGGCACATTTCAAATGTGCTTGCTCCCCTTTGCTCTGAAACAAATGGAAATCGTGAGTTGTGTCAGAATCTGTATTTAATGGTACAAATTTTATGGTTTGGACTTTTTAATGGGTAAATACATTCACATCTGGGGTGCAGCATATTTTGTACCCATTTCTATTTCAGCATTTTCTTTTCTTTTTCTTTTTGGTTTTTATATGCAAACAATGGGTGTTATTTAAAAAATTAAAAAGTCCCGGGGGTATTAAAATTAAATCTGAAATACTTTGAAATACGATTTCCTTCTGCTTCATGCAGATTTAAAAATGCAGTCATGCCGCATCTCAAACAGGAAGTTTTAGTCTTTGTCCAAATAAGTATTCATTGGTGACTGTGGCAAGATAAAAATGAATTAAAGCCACAGAAAATCAGAAAATGCTCCACCGTCATGCATCAAATTCCATTCCTGGTCCCCAGGTTTTTTTCTTCTTCTTTATAATCCTGACAACTGACATGTAAGTATGAAGCTGAACTAGTCCTGGACCCATAACCAACTTAACCTAACCTAGCCTAACCACATCCTCTTTCATCACGAGTGTATCTGCTGTAAACACCAGCAGCATCTGAGAGTTGTGGATTTAGAACTATAATGCAGCCCTGGAACAGACCAACAAAACTCCACAGCTCCACACATAACAATGTAGGCCTCAAACACAAAGCAAACAGCATGTCTGAATCCGGCATGTCTGATCTTTCAACAGCGTGTCTGTTTGTTTGTAGCTTCACACAGTCATACTGTCTTGATTTGATCATTTGAGTCGAGTCGGGCTGCAGCGCCGAGCTCATGCCACTGATACGACCGTTGGAAGGACTCACGATCGACGTAAGAGGAGGAAACACAGACAGACATGCTACAAGATGCTATTTTTTGGAGTTATGGGCCCAGAAAAAGCCACAATCAGCGGGAGAGTTGACTGACTCTGAAACGATCCCAGCATGGCGGCTCCATACAGCGGTAAACTCACAGATGTCTGCGGGCAGCTCCATGATCCCTCCTGCACTTTCTCTGGTAGGGCAGCAGCTTGTTGTCATAGGTAATCCCTGTCTG